>NC_134402.1:174582274-174857274 GCF_038048845.1 Mixophyes fleayi
CATGACAAATCATGTCTAGAAAAGATATATCTCACTTCTCGTTAGGCAGATGACAGACATGCCTGGTTGATGGCGCAAAGGGAGTGGTCGGACTATCTCCTATATAAAACCAAGAGTAAATTATTGTTTGTTAAGCATAATCAATATTTTGAAGCAGATATATGTGGCAGGATTTTGATTTTCTTAGCCAGGTCTGAATGAGCGACAACTGTAATAACCGGCATTACAGATAGCTCAAGTGTTGTATGCACTTTGACTCAGGAGATTATCACTGTCTTTTATGATTATCTTAAACATGCATTTGCCTCTCAGCTCAATACACTGAGTCTGACTTACACACGTATTTGGTGGCTCTCTCTGTGCCTAAACTGAGTTTGGCTAGTAGAGACTATTTACACTCACCTTTATCAGTAGAAGAAATTGCTGCTGCTATCTCTTCCTTTCCTAATGGAAAGGCTCCGGGGGTGGACGGAATCCCCATTGAATTATATAAGAAGCATTTCAAATTCTTTGCTCCATATCTGTTTGACATATTTATGAATATGGAAGAATCAGTTCGATATCTCTACCCATGTCTTAAGCTCTTATAATCTTGATTCCAAAATCAGGGAGGGATCCCTTGCTGTCTGACCAAACTTTAGTGACCACATATGCACAAATTTTGTCAAAAATATTGGTGATGCGTCTCAATCAAGTCATTAGCGTTATTGTACACCCTGATCAGAGCAGTTTCATGCAGGGAAAATCAAAGGCCATTAATTCACGTAGACTTTTTTGTCAGCTACAGTTGCTCCCAGAAGAAGAATAAGTGGTGGTGTCATTAGATGTTGCCAGGGCCTTTTATTCCGTGGAATGGAGATATTTGTGGGCGGTATTATTGAAATTCAGTTTTGAACCAGCCTTTATTCAATGGGTGAAATTACTTTATTCTTCCCCCACAGCTAGAGTCTATGTAAACGGGTTAGTATCCCGCATAATTAATCTGGGCCAAGGTACAAGGCAGGGTTGCCCCCTGTCTCTTGTCCTTTTTGACTTGGCCAATGAACCATTAGCATGTAATATCAGAGCACATTCTATGGATATATGTGGGCTGACAGTGGGTCCTAGAACTGACACGATTGCCATTTATGCCAAAGATATGTTACTTTTTCTGTCTTACCCTAGTCGCTCCCTACCCTCTCTTACAGGTGATGAAGATTTTTAGTATACATTCAGGACTCCTGATTAATTGGGATGTCTTGTGTGTCTCCAGTAGAGGGATCTTGCCCAATAGGCCCTGTCTTACAGACGCCTTTAGATGGATCCCTAAATTTAAGTACTTGGGCATATGGGTCTCTAATGATATTTTGCTGCTAGATTCAAAATAATCTCCAACCACAGATCGATTATCTCAAGAGCCGGATTCATGTGTGGAAGCAGCTGACGCTAAAGGTTACAGGTTGGATTAATTTGATCAAAATCATTCTTTAGCCGAAGTTCTTTCATATCTTACAGCAATCACCATTTTATAATCCCCAATATATTTTCCTTAACATTAATCATTTTTTTTCAACTTGATATGGGTGGACAAATGAGCTTGTGTCAATTTCATTACTTCATGTAGGTCCTGTAGAGTAGGTGGTCTTGCTCTGCTGGATAGGCAGCTGTGTTACTTTTCCTCTCAACTGGCACATACTAATGTATGGCTGTGATCTAGGGATTGGACCTTCATAACCTCTTAGTTTTAAAAATAAGTGGTAGACATTCCCAAATGCAATTTCTCATGGCGGGTGGGAATTCAATGAGTGATCCACCTCTGGTAACACAGAATCTCAAGGTTTGGAGGGCATCAACTAAAATTACTGAAGAACCCAGATATGACCCAACCACCTCTCTTTGGTGCAATTCAGATTTTAGTGAACTGGTAAAAATGAAGGGAAATGAGGCTTGGCTTCCATATGGTGTCTTACACCTTGGACAATTGTATGTGGTTGGAGTATTACAATTCTATGAACAGCTACAGGAGAGGTACGGACTTCCTAAGAATCATTTCTTTAGATACCTACAATTTAGACATGCCCTGAACTTGCAGTTTCAATTGACTGGCCCAAACCTCCTTAAAGACCCCTTACAGATACTGTTGAAGAGACTGGATACTAGACACCAAGGGCTAGATTTACTAAGCTGCGGGTTTGAAAAAGTGGGGGCAACCAATCAGATTCTAGCTTTCATTTATATTAGTGCTTTCTACAAAATGACAGCTAGAATCTGATTGGTTGCTATAGGCAACATCCCCACTTTTTCAAACCCGCAGCTTAGTAAATCTAGCCCCAAGTGTCATCTATGATGTGAATGTTGTGAATGAGTTCTCTGTACAGCGCTGCGAAATTGGTGGCGCTATATAAAGAAATCGTGATGATGATGAATGGTGATGATGATCTATATACTCCATTTGGTTGGAAGAGATGAATACAGATTGCCTTCAGAAACTGAATTGATTCATAATCTGATTTTGGTGAGATTGGTAATAAGACGTGGAGTAATATGCATATACGCATATATAATATGCATATAGTAAGTTCATATAAAGTCACTGCATCTGCTAGATTTTACCAAATTCAGATATTCCTCCTACATATAGCATATTTTTTTTTCTCTTAGACTTTCCAAGTTTGGTGATCCATTGTCCTAAATGTGGACGTACAGAGGGGGACTTTTGGCATATAATATGGAGTTGCCCAGTAGTGTCCTCTTTCTGGAAGGAAGTCGGTAAATGTGTGATGCAAATAGGTGTGGGAATATCATCCATTAATACAAAAGTATGCTTATGTGATCTAGGTTTAACAGGGAAGGTGCATAAATGTATTAAACTACTTATCACTACATTATTTATGCTAGTAAAGATAATTCTTACCAGGAAGTGGATGGCTTCAAAGGGAACTGTTCTGAGGGAGTAGATAGATCTTGTCAACCAGACAGTCGGACACAAAAGGTTTATGAACACCAGTCGTAATTTAGTAGACATATATGAGAAGATGTGGTATAGATGGAGAATCTTTCCTTAAGTTACAGAAGAAATTAAAGAGGTGACCCCTTCTTTGATGCTATGCTAGGGACAGGCACCCAGCCACTATCATTCTAATGCACAGTCAATATATAAAGATATGGATAAGTCAACTACAGAATTTAAAAAAACAAAGAAAGTGGCATGTGGCAACAGGCTGTGACATTATAGCTGCTCTCCTAGCCCATTGCAAACTGTGCAGCACTTCCAACCCATTACCAACATGAAGGAGAAGCAGCTAAAGATGACATTAGTTTATCTTTCCAATGGAGTTCATGAATGTCTATTGCCACCAGAGAAGACTCTCTAGATCCATCGCTGGGTACGAGCGCTATACGCACATGACCTCGTATGCACAGTAGCCACACAGGGGTCACCTCCTCCTTTCGACGGCAGTGTTAAGCTGCCAGTGAAGGAGTTTTTAGTTACTTTAGGAGAGGGGTTCGCGAGGGCCTGTCAATGAGCACTGGCTTGGTAAATACCAGTGTCAGTAAATTTTGTAATGCTGCAGTATGCAATGATCTAAAATGATACTTAGTGCCACCCACTATCCACCAATCATAAATAGACCCTTTAAATGCTCCTTATTCTCTTGATTATTTTAAGGCACACATTATCCTAAACTTATCATTTTAAAAGAAAAAACTAAAAAGTTTTAATGAATGTGCCTAGCTTTGCCAACCCACAAAGCTAGTCTAAGATTGATTTTTGGGGAGCAGTTCTAATCACTATGAATTTGGCATACACCATGAATTGCACAAGTAAGCGCATTTGTGCACATAAAGAAGTGTTATGTGCGTATCGTCGCTAACCAATAACGATTGTCGAACCTCGATTTGTGTTTCCAAAGCACAAAGATTTATTCGCAATAAGTGGAAAACTATGCTCAAGCGAAGTAATAGTAAATACAGCCGTTACTTATCGCAGGCGCTCTGGATCCAGTGCAGTCATTCAATCCTGAAGTCTGGGGACTAGATGTCTGCACTCTGGATCACAAGCTGCTGCTTATATACACAATCAAATACAGTAATACAATGAAGATGGTATAGCTTGCATCTATTGGTCCGGGTCTCAGGAATGTCCAAGGGGTCGTCAATCATTGGCTGGTTCATCCTAAGGAATCCAAAGGAGGGGGTCATCTCTGCAGGGGGTATGCTCTGCTCTTCCCGCCAGGATTCCTTAGTCTTAAGTAGTTCATAATTCCCTATCATTCATAACTTGCATATGCACTCTGCGATTCCCTCGCAGAGTGAACCAAACAGTAGGATATGTAATAAGGTTCATTATGATACCACTCATGATGTTATTCCTTTAACCCATTCCGTGTATTTCACTAATATGCATGTAACTCTGATATAACATATAAATACTACTATATTTCGACATAACTGACTATGTGTTGCAATTACCATTAATGTGTACTATTTTATAAGTATGCGTGTTTGTGCGAATGTATGGTAAAAGACCGATTACTGTTGCTGCCACGTGTAGTGGATGCGCACGCCCTTTCACGCCGTAGCGTGCCCTTGTACGTCATAGCGTACCGTACGCATCTTTTCAGACAAAGACAACCAAGTTTGCTAGACTTTAATTGAAATGACTTTATCCAATTTGCTGACTTCGACAAGAAGCATTGCAGGTCCACACTTTTTTGGGTCAATAAATGTTTGTTAGTGTCCCAATTTTTATTTATATAGACAAAATTAACTCATTTAAAACACTCTGGTTAGAAATAATGGAGCTCAAAATCTTTCTTTACCTTCAACCACATTGTTTAAATATTGGTCCTATAAAATGTGTTCTTTTTGCTTAAGTTACCTGATTCACCTTTCTGATCAATCAGTTTTAAGCCTCAGTTGTTACATAATAATTTAATAAAGCCAGGGGAGAGGATATCTGCAGTTTACAGTTAAAATAAGGACAGGCATTGTTGCCAGCAGCTGACTTTCTTAAGATTTCTCCAATCAGTAGTACATCTTTCATATCTTCACCTTCCACATTCTCACCGTTAGCTGCACAGAAATGCCAGTCACTAATAGCAGCTTTAATATTGGTGCCTATTTATTCCCTTATACCTTTATATAAAATATGTTCTCCACACTTCTTAAATTGTAAGCTGAGTTGTACAGCCCTGCATAATATGAATGAAGGGTAATAATAATAATAATAATGATTACTATTAGTATATTATATAAAATTATTATTATTGTTATTATTATTATTATTATTAATAATAATAATAATAATAATAATAATAATAATAATAATAATAATAATTTTTGATTGAAGTAATAATTCAATTAGGGACAATGAAATTATTTACTTCAATAAAATGCTGCACTCTGCTTCCCCTGTTGTGCAGAGCTTGACCAAAAAGGAGAAACACACTTTTCCTATTTTAAGCCTGAGACCATCTTTCAGTTGTTCACTCAAAGCATTGTCAGGGACAGTTGGTCCACAAATGAATGGAATCCAAGGCAAATGTTAGGTGGCACAAATTGGACATTTTCTAAATGCCACAAGACACTAAGGGACCCCAAATTACCTGCCATATTTCTAATTGAAAACAAGATTTCATCTGCCAACCCTCACTTGTCAATCCCTTGCCACTACTGCTCTTCCTCAGATGGGTCTAAGATAGGTTATCAGGTTATCAGGTTCTACATTAAACTCAGGTTGGCTGATGGATTTTAATACAGGGCAGGAAACATGGCAACCAGTCAGTAGGCTGCTGGCCCAATATTTATTGTGTAGAGAGCGTTTTCTTTAAAGATGTCTCGGCAGAACTGTTTTGATGTTGGACAGTAGTGCTTTAATAGCAGTCTAAATCAGGAAACCATTAGACTGTTATTATATCAAGAAAGGTAATGCAGTGCAACAAATAAGCTTCCCATCCCCAGTATCAGCTGGAGAATGTAAGATTACTTCGCCAGCAGTGATTCTTTGGTGAAGCCCTTCACAACTGTAGTGGAGGTCTGATGGGCATTAGTAAGTAAATTGTCACAAAGGAGCTGACACAGTGTGGGATGTACACCACTTTGCATAATGTATTTTGTGTGAAATTGTATTGTGCATACCCAGAAAGTGAGAGCATATGAAGAGGTGGATGCATATCAAGATGCGGACTGATCTGTATATGGGCAGAAATACGCTTGTGTTCTTACAGTAAGCTTCTCCTGTTTTTTAATCCAACTCTGCATCAGCCCCAAAGTGTTGAATTAAAAACACAATTATTTTGGTGTTTACTGGTCCATTATGCTCATCTGCAATATTACAAGTGACAATATGTACAGGTGCAATGCAGACTGCACTCATCATGCATAACCATTGCTAAATTATGCTATTGAGTTCCAAATATGTCACGCATTGTGCTGTTTAGTGCTGGAGCAGTAACTGAGACAATTAATCATTTATTTTTATTTTAAATACAAATTGTCTCCAATTTGTCTATCAACCAATTACAGAGTAATCAATAAACACTAACAAGGGTGAAAGGGACTGCTGATTCCCAGGTTAACTTTAATACAGGTAACCAGCTTTTAAAATCATCAACACTCAAATTAAATGCAGATTTATTTTTTTATTTCAAAACTATATTTGCTTTAAATGATAAAAAAAACATTATTTTTGTAACAGTAAAAATGCAAACAATCTTTTTGTTGTAGAAATGTATAAAATGAAAGTGTTATTCATTTAATACTTTTGTCAAGAGAGAAAACTATTAGGCAGTCATGTGGGTATGGTTTCCATGGTTACAGTTCCCATAGTATCCAGTGTCAAAAATAAGACATGCCATGAGGACAAAAGTGATTTTCTGAACAGGCCGGACATATCTCACAGCTAAATAAAATTGTGTTCTTAACTGCAATTCTCTGTTTGTCGCTTGAACTACATAAAAGTAATGTAAATCTAAAAATAAAGATAAAGCAACAGGAAAAAAAATAATAGGTAGTGCAATATTTCACCAAAGTAGTAACTTGACTTGAACTGCATAAGTAGCCATTGTGATTCCACAATTAACATATATTTAATAGGAAGCATAAAAGGGTATAGAAATATATCAGCCCAACATAAAATAATAAAATATAAAGCAATATAATGTGAATTTTAAAACTACAGAACATTTAACTTGTTTAACTGAAAATGTCTGCAACAAGCTGTCTTAATGAAGGATTTTGTAGTTTGTCATTGGTAGATTTGCTTTCTCCCATTCAAATCCAAAAATAATTAAACTGCATAGTGTTGATATCTCCCTTTCTTTGCAACCAAACCTCCTTCACATGTTCAGACTTACTATTACTGTAACTGAATAAATAAATAACCACACAGACACTAATATAAATTTGGCAAAGGGTCAGTTTTTATTTCAACAAAATGGTGGCAGAGAGAGTAGTGTGGTTCAGTTAACAACTAATAGCGAATCCAAATAGGGGAAGATCAAATTGCCATTGCTGTACTGGTCCCAGGATGTAATCTTTTACGATTGGCCTGTGCTAAATCTGGCATCAGTGTGACTACACACCTTCTGGACTCACAATGATATGCTCACACAAAGCTGGCCAGGGATCCTCCACATACTGTAAAAGGACCAAGCGTCAGGTTACTTTGAAAGGGGCAGTGACTAATAGCGAATCCAAATAGTGAAAGATCAAATTGCCATTACAGTACTGGTCCCAGGATATAATCTTTTACGATTGGCCTGTGCTAAATCTGGCATCAGTGTGACTACACACCTTCTGGACTCACAATGATATGCTCACACAAAGCTGGCCAGGGATCCTCCACATACTGTAAAAGTACCAAGAGTCAGGTTACTTTGAAAGGGGCAGTGACCTATGGCCAATCAGCGGTAGCACCGTATAAATTAGTCACTGACTGTAATACTCTTCTGCCTACTGTGTCTCCTCTGTGATAGGGAAAAAGCAAAATTAGTTAGACAGTAATGCAATAAAGCAAGTACATTTGTTGGGCGGTATTCAGTGCAGAAAACAAAGAGACTCAGCATCCACTGGAGGGAAAATATATAGAGAAGCCTAATACCGTCCCTGTGGATCTTATTGGCTGGGAATACAGAAGACTTAACCCTAAATGGGTAAGTGAATGGTACAAACACAGGAGTATAAGTGCGTTTGGTATATAGCCTCTCTTGTCATAATCAGTCTATACCAGTGGATCCCAAACTTTCTCAGTTCGAGGCAACCTTAGGGTCTCCATAATTTTTTCAAGGCACCCCTAAGCCAAAATATTTACCAAGAAGTCCCCTGCCTTGCTTACAAATGGTCCTGGCCGAGGCACCCCTGTGAGATCGCCGTGGCACCCAGGGAGCCTCGGCACACAGTTTGGGAACCACTGGTCTATATAGTTCTATAACTCCATCATATAGTGTAAATCGTCAGCTATCATATCTCCATCTCTACATGTATACTTTGCCAGGGGCAAATTCTGTCCTCTTAATTTCTCAGAATGTGGTCTTTCAATTGCATTGTCAAGGCAGATGATTTGGGCAACTACATCTGCATCAGTGTGAGTATTATACATACTTGTGTGGGAAGGGCAATTATTGGCCTATCTGTACTGTCTGCTTTACATATTTCTTACACTTCACTAATAAAACATATAAATATTATTTATATACATTCCATATTTATATACATGAGTCTTGGGGACCACTTTTGCTGCAAGTCTCGTGCTGTCCCCTTTACCACAGGTTTGTGCAAGGTGACCGTTCCAGTCTCAACACCACTGCATCTTCAAGAAAACTACGGGCCCTGTCCCAGAGCTGTCTTAACGGATGGACACATTGTGCAGTTGCCTGGGGGCCCCACAAGCATTGAGCATAGGGGCCCCATAGACTTACCAACTTTTCAGTATATTATTCCAGGATATTTATTCAGAACCTTCAAACCATCTTTATTAAACTGTTTAGGAGGACTAAACACCTCAGTGTCAGCTGTTATATGTACATGCGATCTTGCTGTTACGAATACATATTCATACTTTGCCGAAAACAATGTACACATACTAATTGTACATGAGCAAGACAATATGAACACACATAATTTTTTGAAGCCGTGAATCCTTAATGAAGTTCTTATAATATTTTTAACAGTCCATGTCAGGTGCCTCCCTGGATAAGCTTAATTTTATCGATAATTTACATATTTACTCCTGTAAGTGATTGTGTAGGTAGGGCCCCCATGCATTGCTTTGCCTTGGACATGGTAACTGGATATAGATACACATGGCATATATATATACATATATATATATATATATATATATATATATATATATATATATATATCAGAGTTCCCTTGTTTGACTGAAAATGGCAGCATTAGGGTACAGATCTACCTTACTCATAGCATATAAGTAAAACAAGGTATTTGAAAGCTCCGCTCTTGGCTATCGATGAATGCTCTGCCCATCGAGAAGTGCATAGTACTAGTCTTTGAAGCTTTTAGTATGGGTGCAGGCTACCTTTGTCTATTTACTTTTATAAATGTCTAACTCTATTCATTCATATCGCTGTGCATACAATGACCTCTGCCTATCACTGTAGTTTCACTATCTATAATGGATGCCCTGTAACATTCAAAATGAATTGTGTGCGTAGCCTTTGATGTTTTGTAGTATGGGTTCAGGCCCCATTCGTCTATCATCTTTAACATATATTTATAGAGTGAAGCGATTTACGTAGCGCTTTACAATTGGGTATCTTCTTGTCTAAATAGCTACTGATGCCTCTGTCAGTCTATTGACATCTGATTGTTACTGCCTTTTCACACTCCATGATGCATGCTGTCTAAAGTTCCAAATTTAGTGTGTGTGTACATTTCAACATTTTTATTTCTTGTGCTTTACACTAAATGTTTTTGTCACGAACGCCCAGCCTGTCCCAGATACAGCAATCTGAACAGCTGTCCATGACTGGTGTTACCTTAGTTAATGAATACACCTATTTCTGCCACCACAAAGGATTTATTATGGTATCCTTACGTTCACCAGAACCACTTATTAAGGTTTCACACTTAAATCATATACATATGTAGCATGAGGCTCCCTGGGTGCTGTAAGTTCACAAAGAATCACGGAGAGTACGCTAGATAAAATATGGTTTAATCTGAAAAATGTTTATTTACAAAAAGGTAATAAACAGACATACAATAAATGCACAAATGAGTTTCAGAAAATAAAATAGGAAATAAAACCAGTTTCAGGAATTGGCAGGTGAGGAAAACACATTGAGAAGTTTTGGCCCATTTCAGTCATGACAGACTCTCCTCAAGAAATGGACACTGTCCTATTGGCACAAGGGTTTTTAAACCATTTTCTTGCTGGCTCCTTAACCCCCACCTTAGGAATTTCACTTTCAATTAAGTCAAATTGATTCCCAAAAGGGACACAGAGTTTTCGGAGTAAATTATCTATCATTAAGATATATGTTTGGACATTGCATAGGATCTCTCATTTGTGTTCTGCTTGAGTGGACACAGGGTTTACAACTTTAGGCCTCAAAACTCCCCCAAGACCTTTATCTATCTGGCTAGTTTCAAAAGACTCTTAATTGCACAGGTCACCTAGGTCAGTTAGCAGAACATACTTTGAGAGGTTACATAAAACATACATTGTCATACAGGAATTCAACAGAATATAACAATCAGTCCTTAGATATACTACATAATCATCACAGTTTTTAGTTGCTAAATTTATCTAATGGGCTTGTTTCAGTTGGTGGCATGGCAGATGACATTTTTTAGCATTCACTGCAATGTTTTGCTTGCAGTTACTGAATGTCGAAAATACCCAGAAAAAAAACGTCACATACATACAAACAAATACCCTTTTTTGAAAAATAGATGTTACTGAATGACCGTTTACAAATTAACAAGTATTGAAAAATAGAAAATATTAGAATCCCCATGGGCCTGTACTCTTGGGTTGGACTGGGCTGATAAATCAATATTGTATTTGGGGGTCCGACTCCCGAGGAACATGGCCACTCTTTATAATCTCAATATTGGCAAAGCAATAACTGATATGCAAAAGGAATTGGACAGTTGGGGGAAACTCAATCTTTCTTACTTGGGGAGGGCGAAACTCTTGAAGATGATATAATTTCCTCGTATGTTATACCCGCTACAAATGTTGCCACTTCTGTTAACACATAAGGACTCACAACATATTAACTATTTGTTTCGTAGATTTATATGGAACAAGAAACGTCCAAGAATCAGCCTTATTAAACTCCAACAACCTAAGGCAAATGGGGGTATAAATTCTCCCGATGTGGTTCAATATAGTCATGCAGCCTAACTACGCTACTTGAAAGATTGGCTAACAGATCAGAACATTTACACTAACCTAGCAGTGGAGAGACAGTTTCTTTCTGATACTCACATAAAGGCCTTTCTTCATTTGCACGATCAAGAACTACCTATCCATATTCTTGAAATTCCCTTCGTTCTTTCTGTTAGAATGATTTGGCATATATTACGGCATAAATTGCATCTTAACCCCTATAAATCCATACACCTACCATTTGTAAAAAAAACCCTGCATTTCAGGATGGCATGGTGGCTCGCTGCTTCATTAGATGGGAGAAAGAAGGATTTCAGACAGTTGGTCAACTACTAGATAAAACTAGGAGGAAACCACTCCGTTATAGTGGAGTGCTGGAAACCTTTCCCTTTCTGGGACCATGTGGCCTTTCTTTTATTCAGGCTCAATACTATGCGAGAGAGGTAGTCTCTCTCTTCACAACGGTTGATTGAGATAATCCTCTCGATACACTGTTACTAGCCACTCCTTCCAAAAAAGGAGCAATTTCATCTAACTATATTTTTTAAGAACTATAATAGATCATACCAAAATATCATCGAGTCTCAGTGGGTGGATACGTCACTTCCCTGGATTGACAGAACAGATATTATTAAAGGAATCAGCTAGGTCAATAAAAATCATTCCAGCGGCCACATACGCAGAAATGTTCCTCAATATATTTCACAAAGGATACCTTTCACCTCATCGTCGAGGTATTATTGGGTTAACAGATGACCCTAGATGTCCTTAATGTTGTGAACTTCAAGCAGACTTAAATCACTGCTTTTGGGCCTGTCCGGTGATCAGGGCCTTCTGGACCCGGATATGGAGATTCGCAACTGCAGAACTAGTAAACTACTTGTCACTTACCCCTGTTTGGGCAGTATTGGGCATACTGCCACCTGCCACACGTACTTCGGCAGGGGGGAGAAAATTTCTCATGGCAATATCGGCAGTGGCTAGAAAATCGATTCTCCATATGTGGATTCAGAATTCATCTCCAAAATTAGATTTATTCAAGGAAAATATGTATTTTTTGTTACGAATTGATTGGTTGGAGGCATTTCTCCAGAAAGGGAAATTAACTGGTAAATTTTTCGAAACATGGGAGAGTTATGTAAATTTCCTACCTACTCCACCGCGAACACAGTTACATGATTGTTTCCACCAAACGCTCTGGTTTGAAACCAGAACATTTCTACAAGATCCCCCAATACTATTATAGGGGAGGAGCTATGGTCGGCCTTTCTTTTCTGGTCTCCCCGCACTTCGATGTCCTTTTAATGTTCTCTTGCAAGCAGTTGACTCTGACTAGGAGAAGTTGGGGCTCCGGAAATGCTGTTCCCGACAGAAGATAGTGATATTGTTATTGTCTTTAACATTATCCTCATAGCAAACACAATAAGAAAGTTGATCAAGACTGTCTTTCTTTTTTTTTTGGTAATTATGTGCACCGAATAAAGAATGATGTTAATTTTCTTGTACACTAATTATACCTGTAATTGAATCTAAATGTATACAAAAACCATTGTATTGAATTTGCCTGAACATCTTCAATAAAATACATTTAAAAAAAAAAAGAAAAGATTAGAATAGATAGTGATTTTTGGGGTGTGCGGCTGAATTGACACTCACACGTAAACACTCATTTTTAAATATTGTTGTCACTGAATGATCCTTTACAAATTGACAAGTATTGCAAAATAGAAAAAAGTTTTGTTAAATAGGGGTTTTACTGAGTGACACTCATAAACAATCACCCAGTTTTTTTCAAACTTAATTCAAATGTCACTGCTGCACACAAGAGTACTTTCACTAGAAAAACTTAAAATTTTAAAAGAATAAATCTATTTGTTTTTTTGATTCTGCTGCTAATAGTTATACAGTAAAAGCACACTGTTTTCCTCCAGTAAAAATATACTACTTTGTTCAGAATGATATCTAACTCAGTCTATATACCAATACTATTATATATGCATTAATAACAACCAGTAGCCACTACTCAGATTGAAATTAAAACCAACTGATCAGCAAACTATTCCTGCAGACTGATTTCTACAGAACTACTTTACGATAATTACAACTATTCTATTGTTCTCTCTGTTCCTCTTTCACTCTGAATGATAATTTCAGAGCAGAGCACTGCAGCTAACATTCTCCCTACACACTGCCTGCTCTAAGAAAACGAGGGAGGTATATATATATATATTGTGACAAAGTCACTGGATTGGTGCTAAATGGTAGAGATATTTGTCCCAGGACTTCTGCCTTGTGTGCATTAACACCAGGGAGATTGTTTAGGTGTGTGAGAAAAGCTTCCCAGAGTATGTTTGCCAGCAGAGTAATCAGGAGTTGCACCTGTATGGTGCCTGTAAAAGGCGACAGCCCTGATCTCACTGTCTCTCATTGTCTGGGGAGGAGGTCAGATGTCCCCTGAAAGAAACTGCAATTGTGCTGTGAGTTCCATTTGTTTGGTTTAAGTGAGGGACACTAGGCCCCTCAATCTAGAGAGCGTATTAGACTGTAAGTAGCAAGATGGCTAGGATGTTGTTTATATTTTTGTTCTGTTTGCAAGCTGGTGAATAAAACTAGCTGAGGCTATTGAACTGGAAACACTGGATTTGTGTGATTTTCTGGCTTAAGTGCAACCGTCCACCCCAGAGGACGGAATTCCCCATATGATCTTGTGACAATATAATAGTATAAACTCTCGCAGAGTTTGCATCGATATTTACCCGGAAATTAAGTTTTGCCTCGTTTTGAGATCCGAATAATAGTTTGCAATATAAAAACAAATGAGACATTTCGAACATAAATACACATACATATACTTGGAATGCTACTGCTCACTTTCACAACCCAAGAGAATGATAATAGAATGGTGATTCTCACAAGAGACATGATAAAAGAATGGGCTTCTCATTAGGAAGCTCAAGGGAGGAGGAATTTCACAATGGCAGGAGACATTTAAAGTCATGCAGGGATCCCTGTTAAGTACAATTAGAGACTACAGGCAGCTATTTCCTACAATGTTATATATATATATATATATATATATATATATATATGTATACAAGTTAACCCGTGTATGATACTCATGCATTCTAGTCAAATCAAGCTATTTAAGGTGTTAAAAAGGTTCTTGTCATGCATTTGGGGCTAGGCCAGGCCTCCTCAGGGGAAGAGCGTTACTACCCGACGCAAGCGCCCTTTTTTAACGTGGTTTTGTCCACATGTCACCACCTCATCATTCTTCTCCATCACCTTATCCTTCATTTTCATCGCCACATCTATCCAGATGTCTATCCAGACACAGGGATCTCTCTCAGCGGTCCTGAGTATCACACTCCTCTCACTCTGTCACCCCCGGCAACCACCAAACACTCCCCACTGTCACCCCCGGCAACCACCAACCACTCCCAACTGTCACCCTCGGCAACCACCAACCACTCCCAACTGTCACTTCTACTTCAAGAAATATATATATATATATATATTTTTTTAAAATCTTTATAAACACTTTTAACAATTAACAAATTAAATTAACAAATTAAAAACATCTTAGTATACCAAATTTCAGCCCTTTCTGATTTTTTTTTTCCATACACACTAAGAATTTAGTAGGTCAGTGTATAACTCCGCCCAGCAGGTGGCGCTGCAGCTTGTTTTTTTTTTTCACACACAGACAGACTAACACACGCCACTAGCCATTTATATTATAGATATGCCTCCCTTGGCCTGGCTGGCCTTTGCACTGTTGATGGTCCAAATGCTAAACATGGTGGTGAGGAGGCTTCACTCGCCAAAGAAACTAAAATCAAAATATTTTTCAAAATGTAGGAAAGCTACATTGACTCAATTCAATTTGAAAGTCACAGGTCTTCCGCTGCTTCTCTTTAATGTTGTGGAACAAATTTGAATCCTTCTGTTGTTTTATAGGGGATGGGGCCCTTTCCTGTGTGGTATCACCAGATTTTATTGTCCGTTTGATTTTTTACTTACTACCCATGTTTTCTGTAGGCAAGCAAATTCCTTATTTAGGAACCAAGTTAATTTACTCCCATCTAGTTTGTCTATGTTATCGACTATTCTACGTTTCCATGTCATGGTTTATTGTCTCATGTACTTACTATGTTTCGAATATTATCTATATGACTATATTGAGTATGTAATCACCTAAACATTCGTTGTAACATTTGTTTAAATTCTGAGCAGAAACAGATACAATTATTTTGGAAGAAAAATTATGGTAAACAAAAACATGTAAAGAGTAGAGCTTGCATTGTTTTTAAAAAGGATTCAAGAGAATACTTTATTATAAAGTTTTCACATGCATTAAAACATCTTTGATTCGGTTAGATGTCATATGAAATTAATTATATTAATCAAGGTACATTTAAATTTGAAAAAGCAACAAAGATTTCCAGTGGCATACAAATCTGTGAAATTGAAATAAGGTCTTCAATCATGCAAACACCCAAAAGTGTACCAAAAATTACTATTTTAGCCAGATTGCTTACTTTGCTTATGTTTTCATGTAACAATCTTTATCTACTTGCAAAAATAAATATAAAAAATGTTACTGAAATGCACTGACATACAGATGTGCATATTCATGGTACTATGTTAATGAAAGTTAACCCGTATGTAACACAGAGAAATGAAAAGCATAACTTCAGTCTCCAATAAAATGCTATCCAAACTCTGATTTACAATTTGGAGCATTTTGAGCCTTAATCTACACATTTAAATTCTGCTGCAAAAATTGCAGTCTTATATGTGTATTTTGACTCATATGTATCTTAAGATACTGGCAAGTGTTTGAGAAAGAACCAACGAGGATGGCTACTCCATAATTGGGCTCCCATCCTTGCCTCCACAATATGCCTCTACAATCTACCTGGTCATGTTTTTTAGTACCACAACTCCCTCAAGGGTGCCCTCTTTGCTCGCCTGACCATCCTGAGCCATCCATGGTCTTACTCGAGACTTCCAGACCCAAACGTATCTCTTTATCTGGCGGTTCATAACCAAATGGCTCTTCAATGGCTTCCTTCTCTATCCTCGACCTGCTCCATCAGCTTCACCTCATTCTGTGACCTACCGTGATATATGATCATCCCTGTGGCCTTCCTCTCCTCTGAACTGATGTTGACCCAATGTCCTGGCTCTGAAATAACGTTTCCTCAGTCTACTGTGGCCTCAGTCATGCTGACATCCATGCGCCAAACCTCTGAGTCCTACTTCCTGTGGCCAGCCTCTGCCCTTCATCCAAACATCCCTGGGGCCTCCACCACTCCATTGATTTGGTGGCCACCTAACGTCCTTTAGCTCCTTTAACATAATAACCTTTGTCCATTATCTGGGACCACTTGATGACACTAGGGCCTCCTCTGATCCATTAACGAAGCCCTTTAAGCCTCCCTCCTACTGTTGACACCACATCTTCCTGCTCTAGCCTCCACAAACCCAAGGACTAGGCTTGTCCACCAGTGGATACCGGGTGCCTCCTCAATCTACCCTTGTGCTGGATAACTTTATGCTGAACCTCTCCACTCGACCTTTGCAGAGCTTCATCTCAGATTTCCCCATCTCAGGAATAAGAGCCTGTACTTACCAGACACCTTGAGAATCTATGCATCTGCAAAGATAATGACAGTCTTCAAAAAACTTGCAAAACTTGAATGGGTGTTCTGCAATCTGGCTGCTCAATTTCCAATACCTTCATGCTCCATGACTCCACTTATTGCTCAGAATCCCAGTCCACTACATGAGTTCCCTACTTCCCTATTTTAAATCTGCCTGAACTCCCTCAGAGTTGCCTGCCACCACTCCATCATGGACCTGACACAAACTAAACTGTTCCACTTAATTCCACTTATTGTCTCTTTTCACCACCATCTAGAATATAAGCTTTCACAGACAAAGTTCACTCTACCTTGCATCTCTTGTCTGTCCATCGTCCTTTTTAATCACATGTCCCTTTTTATGTCTGATGTTGAATCTTTATGTATGCTGGCAGTTTCTTCTTTTAATTATATCCATGCATTTTTATTCTGCTCAACTGTACCCATGTACCTGTTATTTTGTTTACTGTTTTAATGTATGTTAATTATGTTAATTATGTCAGGTGTCACAGAATCTGTGGCGCCATGCAAATAAATGATGATGGTGATGATGAAATGCAACTCAAAGCATAGCAGTGTTTCTACATCAGGTATGCTCCCAGCGTATAAATGCATTTGTTTATATCCAATGGTAGCTTAGAGATGCAGCTTTACATTGTAAGTAATAAATGCAAATGTCACATTATCATATTTGTACACAATATAAAGTAATGAAGTGTCGTCTGCTTTCCAACCCTTTATCACTCTATGCCATCCTGCTCCCCCCTTTATCACTCTGTGACATCCTGCTCCCCCCCGTCATCACTGTACGCATCCTGCTTCCCCCCCTTTATCACTCTGTGCCATCCTGCTTTTCCCCCCTTCATCACTCTGTGCCATCCTGCCCCCCCTTCATCACTCTGTGCCATCCTGCTTCCCCCCTTTCATCACTCTGTACAATGCTGCTTCCTCCCTTCATCACTCTGTGCGATCCTGCTTCCCCCCTTCATCACTCTGTACAATGCTGCTTCCTCCCTTCATCACTCTGTGCCATCCTGCTTTTCCCCCCTTCATCACTCTGTGCCTTCCTGCACCCCCTTCATCACTCTGTGCCATCCTGCTTCCCCCCTTTCATCACTCTGTACAATGCTGCTTCCTCCCTTCATCACTCTGTGCCATCCTGCTTCCCCCCTTTCATCACTCTGTACAATGCTGCTTCCTCCCTTCATCACTCTGTGCCATCCTGATTCCACCCCCTTTCATCACTCTGTGCTATCCTGCTTCCCGCCCCCTTTCATCACTCTGTGCCATCCTGCTTTCCACCCCCCCTTCATCACTCTGTGCCATCCTGCTTCCCCTTCATTACTCTGTGCCATCATTCTCCCCTCCTCCCTTCATCACTCTGTGCCATCCTGCTCTCCTCCCCATGCCTCCGTTACTTTATTTACCTTTCTATTTCTTCTCTTCTGTTTTCTTCTCTTCTTTATGTCTTATGTCTTCTTGCTTGCTGGCTCCTCTCTGCACCGATCCTCACTGAATGTAGGGCGTGATGTGGTGACGTCACACCCGACATTCAGTGCAAACAGAGCAGGGAGGAAGAAGAAGGGGCGCTGTAATCAGGTAAGTTTTTTTTAGCACCTTGCTCTACCCCACCAATGAAGAGGGCGGAGCCATCAGGCGTCGGAGCCCACCGGGGAATACCCCGGCGGGCCAGTCCGGCCCTGTTTGCGGCTTATGGGGAAAATAATGTGTCACTCTTTTCACTTTCAAATAAAGTTTCTGAAGAACACAAAGTAAATTTGAACATTTTATTTTAACTCCCTCCTTTGTCATTGAAAACTGTTACTGTTTGTTTTAGTTATCTATTTGCATGTACAACATGTTTTACATACATATGTTTTTAAAACATATGTGAAAATTGTACCAAATTCTAGATTACAGTATTATACATATAGTATATATTGTATGTAAACTTAAATTGCTTCTCCTTGCAGGAAAACACTAATGACAATTGAAATGTTATGGATATACTGTATGTTTCTTTACTTACTATATCTTGTAAATGTTCACAAGTGCATTCACCTCCCGAGGGGTCAACCAGGGTAGGAAAACAAGAACTTTGCAGATAAACTCATATTTTAAACCACTTCAAGTATGGTTTTACAGGGATTTTTCTGAAAATTGGGTGCATTTTAAACATATGGAATAGATAAATGTTTGGCTAACAAAAGTGATAATTTGGACTATCATAACAGACTCATCCGGGTCTTTGCTTTGCAGCATTGTACAGGACTGATACTCAAAAAGAGAAAATAACCTTGAACCAAACTAAAAGGCAGCTGACCTTCACAAAGTCAGAAGACAATAATGAACTAGATTTCCCAGAAACGTTTAACATTGAAACATGAATCATTTTTGTAAGTCGGCTTCTCAGCTGAAATATGCGCTGTTCTGGTTGAAACAACATTCATCAAAATGAAGAGACTGTATCTTCATGTCTAACAAAATAAACCTTCCATGCATAAAACAACACAAAAACAACAACAACCCAATAAATGAAAATATGTTGTGTATTTAAAAAACATGCCTGATAAGATGTTTGAATATAAATCAAGCCCTATGGGTGAAAATATAATCAGCTTTCATGACACTAATTGTAAATTCTGTAACCTTTCTGTGTATGTAAAGCACTAATTACCATCTGTAAGCCATGTGCTATAAATACCTTTTCATTCTTTAATTTGCTTTGCTTTTTAAGTGAACTGCATACATTAAAGAAAATAAATGTAATTTGTTATTTTATTTTAATAGTTTGTCATAGTCAGAGCACTGAACAAATGAACAACCTGGGATGGGATGGCGGAAATTGAAGAAAAAAAACAAATATTGGTTTTAGAACACATTACACTCAGATGCACACTAGAGAATACAAATGAAGAGTTACTAATTATGCACATACATATATGATTACACTTGTTAAAGTACAGGGACTTTTTTGCCTTAATTCCTCAGTTGTTATACCAATAGACTCAGCCTGTAGCTAACAATCTAAGGGTAGTGTCACACTGGTGATTTTCATGCTAGCACTTTTCTGACTTCAGAAGCACTCATGGCTAATTTTTAGAGCGTTTTTATCACAGCTAGGAAAACACTGGACTTTTAAAGCTCACAGCTTATAATAATCTGCTCAAATATAATGGATTTCAATTGCAGAAAATTAATATTGAGTGCTTTTGCCATTTGTTCAAAGTGCTCATGTCACATCCTCTCACTGATTATTTCAGGCCTTAATGAAGAAGTGAGTAATGACAAAGTAACGAGGAGTACATAGTTGTAACTTTGCTCTTGTTTACAAACCTGCACCTCTGGCTATTGGTATACCCTCTTAAAGTATGCATAATAGAGGACTAGTTTATGCTAGTTGTAGGTTGATAATCTTATTGATCACTAAATTCAAATCTAAGTTTTGTGGTTTTTACTTTATGAATATCTAAATCTCAATAACTTAAATTGTAAGTCATTTATGTAGACTTATTACTCTTTAAAAATTCCTTCTTACTTGGCCGTGTTCCAGTCATTGGTTTGCAATTAGGTTAGTTACCCATTGTTCAGTTCTGAATCAAAATTTTTTATTTTTTTTTTGTCATTTTAATGTTGGCTAAAAGTTAATAATTTATTTTTATTAGATTTCACCTTGGATGTTCTCTTGCCACCTCAAACTCAATCTTCAAAACTTAGCTAATAATCTTCACAGTAGTCTACAAAAGCTACCTACTTCCCATCACTATATCTTTTGATTATACTATACACTGCCCCTCAAGTTCTCTGCCTAGAAGTGTCCTTTCTTTCTCATAACCAACCTATACCCAAGTCCTGTTACATACATTTAAGAAACATTTGCAAAATACACACGTATTTCACAAAAGACGCTACAAATTCATCCACACATAATCTCCTGCATTTACTAATACAATTCCCTTTTTACTAGTCTTCCACTAACCAGACTTTCACCCCTATAAAATATTTTGAATGCAGTGGTTTATTGCAAAATGTTTTTCTACTGCTGCTCCTCTCTGTCACTTGCTTCTTGGTTACAGGACTTTTTGTAGGCTGAAGCAACAAGTTTTCCATAGTCTCTAAAGCTTCAGGCATTCCTGGAATTTAGGCAACCTTATCAAATTCCTGAACCACCTTTTCTACATTTCTATTTTACACAATTTCCACCCCACTACATTGTTCGCTCAAAACTTACATGTATTCTCTTTTTATACTCAAACACTCCCAGAATAACATTGCTGAGTAACTATATAATGTAGCTCCACTAAACGCTTTTTTCCATTGGAATCTGGTTAGACTAATATGCAATCTTTTGCACTTCTCATGTAACCTCATGCATCAAACTTCTATTTTCCTATAGACTGTACATTTGTGAGCAGGGCCCTCTTACCATTTTATCTGGTAACACCCAGTCTTATTTCATTAGTGTGTTTGTTTCCAACTGTAAAGTGCAACTGATAAGGTGGATTGGGGTGTCATCTACGTAGAGGTGGTAGTGGAGGCCGAAGGAACATATGAGTTCACAGAGAGAGATAGTGTCCATTGAGAAGAGAAGAGGGCCATGACCAGAGCCTGGAGGAACACTAATAGAGAGGAGGAATAAGAGGAGGGGAGCAGGAGTCAGAAATAGAGAAACTGAAGGAGTGACCTGAGAGGTAGGAGGTGAACCAAAGGAGGACAGTTCATGTGGGCCATAGGAGTGAAGGGTGTCAAGCAGAAGAGAGTGATCGACAGTATCAAAGGCAGTGGAGAGGCCAAGAGCTATTAGAAGGGAAAAGAAGATTTTCACTTAGCGAAAAGTAGATTATTGGTCACTGTAATGAGGGCTAGGGGTCAATGAGAGAGTGGGATGACAAAAACTGTGTCAGATGGTTGAAGACAAATAGTTTAAGAATTTTGGAAAAGGAAACAGAGAAATAGGGTGGTAGTTGTAGAGAGGAATTTTCAAGAGGGTTTCTTGAGAATACGGAAATTAAAAGCATGTTTGAAGGCAGAGGGGAAGACACCGGCAAAGGTTAAAGAGGTGAGCAAGGTACAGGCAAGCAATAGGGAAGAGGGAATGTCTTCAAATGACATTCCTTATTAAAACCTTATGGATTGCACAGTGCCTTAATTCCAGAAATCAACTTTACTCTCATAGGCGTGATTTTCTTTTCTTCTACACACCATAATAGACCAAAGGTCTCTTGTTCATAACCATCCTTGTTTTGGGTCGGATTATTACATTTGTTTTTGCTGTTCTTTGTAACGATACTGGTGGTACTATCTGAAGCCCAATAGTCGAGTAGATGTCCAGCGAGTAGTCAGACGTTTGCCGGGTCGGTACACAAGCAGGGTAGTCAGACGTTTGCCGGGTTGGTACACAAGCAGGGTAGTCAGACGTTTGCCAGGTCGGTACACAAGCAAAGTAGTCACGTATGCAAGGAAGTGCAGCAAGAAAAAGGAGCTGAGCAGGCAGAATACTCAAGCACATGTCTGATCCAGGAAGTGCCTATTATAGGCCAAAACAGGCAACAGGATCCAAGATGGTTTATTTTAGATGCCATTTGGTCATCTTGAATAAGGGAAAATCTGAAGGCACGTTTACAAATGCAGAGACCTCTACTGGTCGGAGGTGCAAATATCAAAGTAATTCCTTACATTCTGCTTGTAAAATGTTCCAGTGACATTTTTAACATGCTTTTATAATTGTTAGTGTATACATTGTCCTTCCAGTTGACCTTCAATTTCTTAATGCTATAAGGACTGCAACTCCACTTATGGGTCATTTTTCCTTCTTATTACACGTGACTACTATATGGTGTGGGATACTCAAGTTTATAGAATTAGCGCCTCTATAAATGATACTTTGAATTTTGCACTCGGTCTCCCACTTGAATGATCATGAGGACAATTGTGATATTTTACAATTTCAATATGACTACTACATTCACTAGTGTCTTTTTCCTGAGGGCTGTCTTTGCTCACTCTACTGTTTTGGTCTGTGTCTCAAATTGTCCCCTCTTTTGTGCCTAAATCCTTATTAGTGGTGAATCATGATGTTTTACTCAAATGAAGGTTTCTGTTGTGGAGTTTGCTGACTGTGTGGAACTGATTTACATATATTTACTTATCTATTCACCTCATTTGATGCCTCATTATGTTGTCCTAGATGTCAGTCAACGTTGGCTTCAGATCTGATGACATTTGCAATAAAGTTGTTGTTGTCAGGGACAACATGCACAGCAAACTTCCTGTCTGTGAATCTACTGAAGGACAGAGCACTTTAGTAAAAAGGGCTGATAAAAGCATTTACGCAATTTGGGCAGCAAGTGCAAATACAATGTCAAATATCTCAATTACTGCATTTTGTTGGGAACTTAATTGTATTGTACTTACAGCCTAAAAATGGCATCACTCCAGCTGCAGCAATATATATATATATAGATTGTGTGTGTGTGTGTATGTATATATATATATATACAAAGGTGTACAAAAAGAGATACTCGGTTCCTCGGAAACCGAACACACCCGAACTTACGCGAGTACCGAGCCGAGCTCGGTACTTTCACGCTTTTTCGGATTTCAAAACGAGGCAAAACATCATTGTGACGTCGTCGGATCTCATGAGTTTTGGAACCTATAAATACCACCCTCCATGGCGATCTAACGCCATTTAAGAGAGGGATACAGAAGGGGTAGGATAGAGTGTAGAGCAGTTGGGAAGGCAAACATAGAATTGAAAGAGGAGTGTGGTAGCAGTATTAAAGAAAGCTCCATTGCTAATTTTCATTGCTGAAATACAAACATACTAGTCTTTGCAGGTTTTTCTTCTGAATTTGTATCAAAAAGTGTAGGGTGTTATATACACCCAAAGGCAAGAACGCCATTGCTAATTGTCATTGCTGAAATAAAAATATAATAGTCCTTGCAGGATTTTCTTCTGAATTTGCACCAAAAAGTGTAGGGTGTTATATACACCCAAAATCAAGAGCTCCATTGCTAATTATCAGTGCTGAAATACAAATACAAGTCATTGCTTGTTTTTCTTCTGAATTTGCACCAAAAAGTGTATAGTGTTATATACACCCAAAGACAAAAGCTGCGTTGCTCCATTGCTAATTTTCATTGCTGAAATACAAATATACTAGTCCTTGCAGGCTTTTCTTCTGAATTTGTACCAAAAAGTGTAGGGTGTTATATACACCCAAAGACAAGAGCTCCATTGCTAATTGTCATTGGTGAAATACAAATACTAGTCCTTGCTTGTTTTTCTTCTGAATTTGCACCAAAAAGTGTACCGTGTTATATACACCCAAAGACAAGAGCTCCATTGCTCCATTGCTAATTGTCATTGCTGAAATGCAAATACTAGTCCTTGCAGGTTTTTCTTCTGAATTTGCACCAAAAAGTGTAGGGTGCTATATATACACCCAAAGACAAGAGCTCCATTGCTAATTGTCATTGCAGAAATACAAATACTAGTCATTGCTTGTTTTTTTTCTGAATTTGCACCAAAAAGTGTACCATGTTATATACACCCAAAGACAAGAGCTCCATTGCTAATTGTCATTGCTGAAATACAAATACTAGTCCTTGCAGGCTTTTCTTCTGAATTTGCACCAAAAAGTGTACTGTGTTATATACACCCAAAGACAAGAGCTCCATTGCTAATTGTCATTGCTGAAATACAAATACTAGTCCTTGCAGTCTTTTCTTCTGAATTTGCACCAAAAAGTGTAGGGTGTTATATACACCCAAAGACAAGAGCTCCATTACTCCATTGCTAAGAGTCATTGCTGAAATACAAATAGGAGGGCTAGCAGGCTTGTCTTCTGAATTTGTAGGCAAATTCTACTGCGTTATATAGGTAACAGACAAAGAGGAGTGCTCCATTGCTAAGAGTCATAGCTGATATAGAAATTATAGGGCTGGCTGGCTTGGTCTAAATCTGCAGTTACATTTTACTGTACCATAGTTCACTCAGAAACAGGAGAGGTGGCAGGATTCAGTGCTGAAACAGTAATTGTAATAATAGGGCTGTCAGTGTTCTTTAAAGTCTCCAGTGACATTGTATTGTGCCATAGCTCATACAGAAACAGGAGGGGTGACATTGTTGTTGTCACTCTTCAGCCTCAGTCATGATGATACTAATCCCTCTACCTCATGTGCTAAAGCCTATGTTCTAGTGCATAATGGTTTTAAGTCAGGGAAATTAAAATGTAAATAAGAAGCTTGTACCTTTGTTAAAAAAAAAAAAAAACTCTCCAAAAAAGGTGAACGTTTACTGTAGAAAAATATAAAATTCCCAAGATACCATTCTACCCAAAATATTACCAGACATACCAGCATCAGGTAGCTCGCTTCTCTTAGTTAGATTTCAGCACATGCAATCTACACTGTCATCATATTCACCCTCATCATTGTGTACATCTTCCTCAAACAATACTAATTCATCCCCACTGGAATCCACCATCACAGAAGTCTGTGTACTTTGATGTAATTGTCGATAATGGCCTTCCTCATGGAATTTGTAGTTCATTTTATGGCAGAGCTGTCACAATTTTTGGGCAATTCTTTTAGAGCAGAGCAAATGTCAAAATGTTGTGCTGACTCATCTGCATCACCACTGGGTGTCTTGGGAAAGCAAAGTTTTTTCCGAGAAGCAGTTGCCAGAGAAAATGAAGGAGGAGATGTCATTACAAGATGTTGACAACTCTTGGATCCTGGCGAAGCGAATTAAGTCCTAGATCTACAATTACAATATTGTTAGCGGATTTGCTTAGTTTAATTTCATCCTTCAATTTCTCTAGCTGCTTCTCAAAAAGTATAATTAAGGCTATCACTTGACTCAAGCTAACCGTGTCTGCACTCTCTTCACAGGTGACTACTTCGCTGGACTTCCCCCTCAAATTCTAGTCTTCTTGCAGCTGCTGCATTCTCCTACATGCTGTTGCAGAATCCCGAAAATGACCCTAAATTTTTCGGGACACAGACAGCATCTCCTGCATGTCAGTGTCATTTTTTAAAAAGTTCTGTAACACCAAGTTGATTGTGTGAGCAAAACAGGAAATGAGATGGAATTCCCCCTCGCTGTAATGCTCTAACAATATTGGTGACGTTATCAGAAATCACATATCCTCAGAAGAGTCCAAGCAGGTTTAGCCATGTTGCAATGACATCCCTTAGTTTTTGTAACAGATTGTCAGCTATATGCCTCTTAGTAAAGCCGCTGATATACAGAGTAGCCTACTTCTGAAAAATGTGACATACTTGGGTACATGCTGCTGCTGTTCCTGTTGGTGAAGATGAATCACCAACCCAGTGGGCTGTTACAGTCATATAATCTTTAGTTTGCCCAGTTACGCTTGTCCCCATATCTGTAGTCAAGTGTACAGTGGGTAGAATGGCATTTTGTAGCCCAATAAGTACATTTTTGCGAACTTTCTGGTAGAGGTGAGGAACAGCTTTTCTAGTAAAATGGTGTTGTGATGGAATTTGGTAATAGGGACAGAAGACCTCAAGTAACTGTCTAAAACCAACTGCATTAATAGTGGATATTGGACGCAGATCTAACACTGCCATAGTCCCCATGGCGTCTGTGATCTACTTTGCGACTGGGTGACAGCTTTCTTACTTTCTTCCTCTAGCAAAGGATTGTTAAACAGTCAATTGTTGTAAACTACTAGTAGTATTCTTCTGAGTTGAAGATCCACTCCCAGCAGCAACAGCAGCAGCTCAATAATTCTTCAGAGGAATCATGGTTAGTGGAGGAGTCAGCCTTAGCAATGTGGATGCAGAACTAACTCCCATCACTTGTTAGGATATTGATGATGAAGGTGTTGGGGGGTGTAGATTGCAGGTGCTGGGATCTAGATAAGTGAAGGGAGGTAGATGATACTGGACTGCTTGCTGTTATTGTTTTAACATAAGTATCTGATTTTCGCAACAGCTTTCCATGAACTCGCTTCAAATGCCGTAATATGGATGAGAATCCCAGATGGTTAAGGTCCCTACCTCTACTGAGTGTGGCTTTACAAATGCTACAAATGGCTAGACAACTGTTGTCAGGATTTGTGTAAAAATAATTGCACACATAAGAGGTGGATTTTTGGTCTTATGCCCAGGCATGACAATGGCCTTTTTCTTATCACTGGCAAGAACTGCTGCAATTTTTGTTTGAAAGTGTATGAAAATAATATTGTGACCTGTGAGGTGGTCAAAACTGGCTGCAAATTACTTTAAATTAGTATTAGTGAGGTTAATAATAGTGTAGGATCAAAAAAAGAGCAAAATTATGTGATTTTAGAATATTATAGCATTTTTTCTAAAAAAAAAATACAGATCCAAAACCAAAACATAAACCAAAACACGAAACTAATCCAGATCCAAAACTAAAACCAAAACCACTTCACGGGGGTCAGTGAGCATCTCTAATATATATATATATATATATATATATATATATATATATATATATAATAAAGAAGCAAGGAGGGGTTGGGGAAAAGTAGACTTGTGTATTCACATAGGCTTTTATGAGAATCCTTTCTCTTTGATGCATGTTTGTAAATGAACCCCAGGAGGTGAAACAAAGTATTCTCCATCTCTGTTGCTTGTGCCAGTGATCCTGCCTACTGTATATATATATATATATATATATATATATATATATATATATATATATATATATATATGCATATATATACCGTTCCTCTAAAAGTGTCATGTGTCTGTGTGTGTCTATATATATATATATATACTATGGATAGTTATATCTTATCAGTCGCTGCTATAACGATTGCTACTACATTTTAACACTTAAGCTGGCTTGAACAATTACTATTAGAATTATAACATTCAGGGTTCCTGATATTGTGAAGATTCATCATCTTTTCATAAAAAGTTTTCATCAACTATATACACATGGATATTCCTAGTGGGTTGATTACTACTGCTGCAATATCACCCACTCCTATTATCCTGTTGAAATTGAGAGCTGATTCCTTATATGAGAGTGAATTATTCTAAGAATGACTTAAGATTTGCTGATACTTAAATAAACTGTACTCACTAGATATTGGGATATATAGGGTCTTAAAAGAATGACGTATATTATCAAGATACCTTTATTTGAATACATGTGAATATACATAAATTAAGAAATGTATGTTTTAATATGTTTTTAATTACTTTCATAATAAAATGTATATTATATATTTTATGAGTCAGTTTATCCATAAATTTGTTTATATAAAAGTATTTGTTTGATTTGTATTACTGGTTTTTAGACCTCATTTATACATGTATTTTCTTTTTTTATAAACCGTATGGTTACAGTGAACACTTTTAGTCCTTTATTACAGTGCCTATAAAAGATCTGTTGTTCTTTGATAAGTATATATCTTCCATAATGTTGAATACAAGGCAGAAAAAGGCCAAATAATGTTGGTGGCATGTATAGGGTAAAAACTGTAAATATGAAGGGGCGGAAAGGGGAGGATCAGAGGGGAAACTGAGCTGGACCATCAGGGAGGAGGAGTGGTTCAGCTCACTGATCCGATTGACTCACTGTACACCCTGTCTCTAAGCACAAGCATTAGCGGCAGTAGTCTTACTACGTTGACTGGTCCAGAAAAAAAGGCGATTTGTGCAAAAATATTCACATTATATCATAAAATGTCATTTGTTCTGCAGTGCCACAATTTTTCACTTTCAAAAGTAACCCTTACTGTCTAAGTGATATGTATTTTCCTCTTTATAATTGGTTGAAAAACCTCGAGTATATTATATTTGTTAACAAAGTTGAATTGAAAAGTCACAGTAATCCTGAATAGCGCATTTACCTTCATGTTCATTTTGTTGAGAGTGATTTGTTTTTAAGTTGCCTCTTTTTCATCACTTCACAGAAGTAATGTGCATCTAACATGTGTATATCAACATATAATATACTTGCATTCACATAGGCTGTTGAAAGGACAAGGTTGCAATACAACATATTTTTATGCTATATTTAGTCATTATTTAAACTGTGCAGGAAGCAATGACTTGTCAGAAAGTAAAAATTGTACCACTGGTACTGGACTATTTTTTTTCTAACAATTCATTGCCTTAACATGCTCTCTTGACAGTTGCTAAATGCAAGCAGTCTACAATTAGCTTCACACAAGCCTTGCAACATTTGTATTTATGCAGCAGCTATCCATCATAGTGATGTTAAACATTCATATTTCATCTCCATGCAAGCTGTCTCCATTCCCATGCAACATATTCTTTCTTTGATCTAAATAACTGCTGAATAAATCTTAGCCTAGCAACAGCACTGCAAAAAATAGCAGGTTAGATATATTAACTAGGTTGTTCTTACATGTCAAACCTAGAATCATTTTACAATTGATGTTTTTACATCTGTCACAAAGATGGTAATTGCAATATGTGTTTTACATTATTTTAGCTATTGCTCTTGGTCATTATGTTGTGGAGTTTGCCTCTGTAAATAACACAGTTTCAGTAGATTATTTGGAATAGAAACTGCTATGTAAATGAAAAACAAAAAGCACAAAGTTTGGATTTAACTGTCAGTATCATTTGATGGCAGTGGGTAAGCACACATCGTTCACACAGCAACTATTCAACTTGCGAGAGAGTTGAGCAGCAAATTAATAACCTGATTGGACAGTAGCCAAGCCAATTGAATATGGTGCTACATTTAATAGACTCCTCCCAACGTAGCAGATGAAATAAATTTGTAAGCTAAGGTCCCCCAGTACAGAAGACTGCTCACTTGCCCAGGACTCCCTTCACTGCCAGCAAAATACACATATTTTCCCATGCTGGCATAGGGGATGCCAAGCAAATGGGACAATGATTGGCTGGTTACCTTACCCCCTCACTTACAGATGGCATCTAGGCATCCTCTACACAACTTCCATGGAACACATTTGACCCACAGTTTCTCTTTAGGATCTTAACTGTTCCATTCAACCAAATAAAACTATCTTCCCTGGGAAATTCAAAATGTATTTCACTTCAAATAAATTACTAAAAGTAATTTTGGGTAAGACTTCTTGGGGGCAAAGGGATTGGGTGAGAAGACAGAAAGGCAAAATGCTAGATAAAAGAGACAGAGTCAACATGATCAAAATCTAATTTAGAGCAGGTTTGAGACCTTGGTATTTTTGTTGAAGACTTATAGCTTGTCTCTAAGATATAGAGGAGGTAGTAGTTTGGCAAATAGAATCTTTATTAAGAGCCTCACAAGACTATTTCCAGATGTGTTCAGGATTAAAGTTGATGATATTTATGTCAGGAAACCAAGAGGAAAGAAACTGGTAATAGAAGTCAAGAATGTGCACCAGAGTTGATGAAAATTATGTGTGGGTATATTAATCCAGAGATAATGTTCAAGGATTTTACTGACCCTTTCAGTCTGTCCAATAGACTAAAAATCATATATAAAAGAAAAGTGCAGATAAATTACTAATTGCTTACAGAATTCCCTCCAAAGCCTGTAAACGAACTGTACACACTGATATGTTCCAATTTCAATGACCAGTCCATGAACACATAATAATAGTTTGCTTTCGATTCCTGGCAGCAGAGATGCAGATGGAAAATTCTAGAGAGAAATCGAGTAAGATAGAAAGCAGTCAACCTTGACCCAGATAACTGTGAAACCATTACAGATAGGATGATTGGTGATACATTCTATAGAATTATGGAACCACAGACTTACTAAAGAAAGAATAGTTGTTACAGAACTATATTTTGGGCACAGTCAGTACAGACTGAGATTAAATCTGACACATACATTATTTTAATTGGTCTACTAGAACATCTAATGATCAGTTTCAGGGCTTTCCTCATTCCAAATGAGAATCCTGGGACAAAGATCAGCAGCAGCAAAAGCTTCCCCAGGAGGAATTCTCAAAGTATTCACAGAGGTAGTTTCCACAATTCAAGAGGAATCTAATGTGTGAGATGATTCTTTCTTGGTCTAGAGGATACAAAGATAAAGAGGGGCCATCAGAGTGATAGGTGGGATGAATTAAAAAGAGTGCCCATCAGTCTGTCCATGATTTAAAATTTGAACAACTGGAGGCACTGAAAATTTGTATGACCCTTTAATATAGTAATCAGATTAAGTGTTTATTCAAAAAGATGTATCCTTCTTACAAAACTAGCTTAAAAACTAAATAGAATAGTTTCAACAGAATAGTCATTTTCTGCAGACAAGAATGTATTAGAAAAATCCCCGTAGGCAATAGTTGCCAATGCTATTGCACTAGCATAGGACCTCTCCAAACTTAGATTTAAGAGGCATCAAACTCAAGAAAGAAAAGTAGATATATATAGTTTATTGATGTCTTAGCGCAGGAGTTGTAGGAAAGACTTCCTTTAGGATATGAAACATATACACAATTTCTAAGGGAAAGACTTAATGATTTGCACCTTTTTTGTTGTCTGACATCTGAGTGGTGTGAGATTAGATATGGAGAGTTGGTAAAGGCAGACAATAATAAAATGATAAAGATAGCCCCAAACAATTTAATTAACAAAATTTTGAAACTGGGATTTGGATAGCCGGAAAGGCATGACAAATATCTCTAGTGACCATTGTGTGTTCAAAGCAAACTCTCTAAATCAAGTTTACAAAACATTGTGACTCCATAAATATTATGAAAGAGTTGGGGTTTTTTTAGTCTCCTTTAGTCAGTGCAGAGTCAGAGTGAATTATTCTTTTTCAACAAAGAAAAAAACAGCTTTTAGAAGTAAATTTGCTGATTAATCCCTTCTCTATTATACTTAATTTATTCTGATTTTTTTTTTTTATTTTATATACAGAAAAAGAATGCATACAATATCTAAGAGAAGCAGTAGAAGGAATTAAAACAATGGCAAAATCAACATGACAATGTGGGGATAAAATTTGAGCCTTGCAGTTACAGAAGATGTGGATTGAAAAGAGGATTGAAGATCCTAGACCAAAATGGAACGAATGGAGAAAGTTTTATTTAAACAAATTCCCAAACACGAAGGACCCCAAGAAACGATTTAACTGGACCTCCAATTAAGGATGAGGAAGCTTAAAAGAACTTAAATTAAGGATTTAGAAATGATATCTTTTGCAGAACCCCAGTTTATAAATTGATAAAATGAGCCCTCTTGAAATGAATGGACCCACTCCTGTCAATGGGTACAATATAGAGGTATTTCTCAAATGGAACAAACATAATCTTAAACTCTTGAATGAGGGCTGTTGACACATACATTTGAAAATAAAATTAATCTAGATTCTTCAAAAGAATGTAGAGTAAATAACACAGAATAAATAATGTTCATTGGAGAATCAGAGCATTCAGTAATGAAGCCAATAAGCAAACATTAACATATGCCACCCCCTTTGACACTCACTCATCCTGAATTGTACTAGGGAAAACATCTGTGAGTGCTCTCTGTATATAGTTGAATATATTATTTGCCAAGCTAGCACCACATTACATTGATAGCCCCACATTTAATAAAAAATCACCACACAACATTGAGACCCCTAAATTTAAATAAATACCCCACCAGACCCGACATAACATAAATACCAACCCTACATCTTATATATAAGACACCCCACATAACATTGAATCCACAAGCAGGGCGGATGACAGCAAAGGATAGATAAACAAAAAGAGTAGAAGAGATTGAGCAAGTGGGATTAGGAAACAAAATTATAAGGGCTAAAGGATGAGGCTGCTGGTTGGCTGTGTTGTACTATTCAATCTGTTACTGCAGCTTCTACAACCTGCTGCTGGTTTCTTGTCTGGATCCTGGCATATTGGGGCCTGTTCGGAAAATGTATAGATACATGAAACAGGGAAAGCTGAGCAATAAGTAAACAGAGCACATAACACGGTATATACTATATACATCGTATATACATCCTACCTTCAAAAGGGCTTAAAATTACCCCTAATTTTGAGACTGAAAAGATAACCTAAAGACGCCCACATCAGTCATCTGACAATGACCACTTATGCCACCTGGACCTCCCACATGTTCCAAAATAAGCCCACATGCACTCAGACTCCCATATGTACTATAAAACTGCCTCATGCCACTTAGATATCCCCACATGCCCTACACACCTCCCCATGTGCCCCTTACATGCTCACCAGAACTCCCCACCTGATCATTCTTTTCCTCACTCATAAATATAAATGCATGTAATTTATCATGCATCCCCCTCCTTTATTACCCATCCCCCTCCCTTTCCCTCTGCATCACATATCCCCTCCCTGTCCCTCGTCATCACATATACCCCTCCCTGTCCCACTTCATCATATATTCCTGTCCCTCTTCACCACAATCTTCTTTCTTTGGCGCGCTCCCAGCAGATCTGTGCGTGGGAGCGCCACATTTCATGGGATAAATTTAAAGTAATAATTTTGGCAACACGGTGGCTTAGTGGTTAGCACTTCTGCCTCCCAGCGCTGGGGTCATGAGTTCAATTCCCGACCATTGCCGTATCTGTGTGGAGTTTGTATGTTCTCCCCGTGTTTGCGTGGGTTTCTTCCGGGTGCTCCGATTTCCTCCCACACTTCAAAAACTAGTAGGTTAATTGACTGCTATCAAAATTGACCCTAGTCTCTCTTTCTCTCTGTCTGTCTGTGTGTGTGTATGTTATGGAATTTAGACTGTGGGGCAGGGACTGATGTGAATGAGTTCTCTGTACAGCGCTGTGGAATCAGTGGCGCTATATAAATAAATGGTGATGATGATGATAATAATTTTAAAAAAGCACAGACCCCTCTCCCCATGCCTCTACAGACCCCCCTCTCTAATTAATTTACCTAGATGATATTGATGAGTGGCTCCCACACACTGACAGACTGGGAGCGTGCCACACAGTGATGAGGTCACCACACAACACGCTCAAAGCCAAACTGTAAATGGCAGCCACCACATTGCAAGACATCTTTAAAATACTAATAATTAAAAAAAAATAAGTTAAATTCAAGGACAGGCCACCTAGTCAGCCTGGGCCTGATACAACCATACCCACCGCACACCACTGATGGCGACCCTGTCCCCGAGACACTTATTGATAGATAATGATCACTTAACTATCTTCCCAAGCTGGTGTTGGGCAACCACAAAGCCAGATATAGGCATGGGAGGGAAGGAAATATTAGGCTAGAGAAGGGGAAGTAGGAGGAATGAGGTTGAGAAAGGGGGAGGAGGGCAAGAGATAGGAGGTGAAGTACTGGAAAGAAAAGAAGCTCATTGGCTGCTGGTCCCATGGGAGAGTCAAGCTAGCAGGAAGCACAGCAATGGTCGGGTCAGTCCACTCTAGGACAGGTTTGGCCACAATAATTGTGGAGCCCCCAAACAACTTCGAATCTGGGGCCACTCATAACAAATGAGGGCCTCAGCTGATTAAAAAAAAATATGCTGGCATTGTTAGTCAGGTAGAAGGAGGTGGGCCCCCTTGGGTGCCATCGGACTTCCTTTAATTAGTGCTACTGCAGATCAGGTCCATCTCTTTCATAATCGATTTACAACATAAACAAGGCAAACAAAGTAGTATATTAGCAGAAAAACAGAAACATTGAAAATAATAAAGAGGGTTGTCGCTACGTAGTAGTAGGCTGGACTTTGAGATTAGTTTTCAAATAGGCTAAATACGTATATGGATTCTCTGGTTACACTAGCCACACATTAATCAGCAATTCATAAATGTACTGCTGAAATCTGTTTATCAAGGTTGAAGACAAAACTTCTCACTGTCGCTGTAAAATAAACAACACCTTTGCATATTTCTTTGTCAGATGGGACTTTCCGAAGTATTGTAGGGTTTTTCCTATATTAATATGTAACTTGACCTAGCAGTTTAAAGAATAAACATTTCCCTTTCAATTGCCTTTTATCTTAACACTTTCATGTTAAATACAAGCAGCAAAATAATAAATAGGACACAGCAACACATTTTCTGCAGCTTCCATCAACTTGTATGCCAGTGGGTTTCCATCTGTTAAACTATAATTCCGAAAATATGAAGCTGTTCTACTACAAACCTCAGAATGATTAGGGTTGCCAGATCAATCATTTCAAAAATATATTCTTTCCTTCTATCCATCGATGACAAAGGAAACCCACGCAAGCACAGGAATATTGTACAAACTCCAAACAGAAAATGCTGTGGTCAGAATCAGACCATTTTCCCAGAGCTGGCACAAACATAGAACTCCATCCCTCGCTACCCTCATCCAATCCACAAACACAGTTGGACTGGTGCAAAGTTGGTGTACACCAGATTGAGTAGTGTAAAATATGTTAATTTGCACTGTGCATGCCTCTACATCGAACAGCATACCCATGGGTGCGTATACAGATTGGTTTCATCTGACACTTGTGCCTGGTGGAGCAGGAAAGGACATGCAAACATAGGCCAGGTACAGTAAAGCTGTGTTTGCGTAATTATGAATGATGCTGATCTGCAGGGACACACAGTAATGTTATAAAACATGTTAAAAAAAAGATATTTAAAACACAATGTTGTCCCCTCCAGCCTAGTTCAGTAGCTTCAAAATTGGGTGCATGTGTAACAGAGCGGATGGTTGGCACCCCAGGAATGGTGTAAGGAAGGCTTCTACAAGCCCAGTGGTATGGTAGAGAGGCGAAGGTCCCCCCAGTAGTGTTGAAATAAAACAAGGAACACGGGGCTAGAATTGGATAAACTCCTGGGTTTATTCTCTTTGCTTGTGGTATAAGACATTACCACAGCAGCAGATAAGTAGTTATAGTGTAGGGAAGTATAACCACGATACCATCAACATGCAATGTTTTTCAACATGTCACAAAATAAATAACATTTTAGGATTCTTGATTCAACAATATACAAACAAAAATCAACGCAACAAATAGGTCACTGAATAAATATATCCCACTTTAAATTTAGGCACTGTGCTTCAGTGAAATGGATTTCACTGAATAGATACTTTAGGAGACTACCAGTTGCTAGAAGTTAATTAGACCATTACACCAAATGCTGTGGCAGCAGATTATATAGACCAATCAATCACTATACTTTTAGTACAATTATACAGATCATACTTATCACACAAAAATCAGTAGAGATGCAACAAGGAGTAATCCAGCTGGTTCAGGTTGGATGCTTTAGAAGAAATGACTGTAGATTAGGGTCACTTTACCATATACAAAACCCAAGGGGATAAAATGTAATCCACAGTTTTAAGTGACGTTTCAGCTGACACATGAAGCTTACTTACTTGAACAAAGTGAAATCAGTAATCAACTTAACGCATGCGTGACTCCTGAGTTCCATAAACAACTGCAGATCTGCACAATAAACGATTTCCTGTGTAAAGGACTCAGTGTCCACTTAGCAATCCATCTAATGGAATAATCAGCTCTCTCCTAGCAACTGTAGGGTTAAACTTGCAATTTTCTCTGCAGCAACCATTTTTAGGCAGTTTCACAAAAGAATCAAACTTTTGATGCAATATACACAAACTTTTGTGACAATAATTTCTCTCTTTATGTCCCCTGCATACTGTGTTGGCTTACAGGTAAGTTTAAATACAACAGATTTGGCTGGAATAAACTCTCCCTTCAGACAGCAGTATAACCTCTCAATAGCAATATTATAGTCCCTGTCAGAGGTTTTAATCACAGTTTGCTGTCTCATTTTTTCAATAACTTGAACATAGCAAAGGAAAATACATCATAAACTTATCTGTCTTCATAGGAGTCCTGCTGACATCTGATAGGCACTGCCAAGCTAGGTATTTTCCTATTTCTTCAAAGATGTTTCCTTATAGGCTGGCTTTTAAGTCTTATAACTTTAGCTGCTAAAATCCCTCAGGTCAAAGAAATAGCATTTAGTGGCTCTTTGTGGGAAGATCCTTCATAGCACACTTCAAACCAAAACATCCGTTAGTCTCTAACAGTCTGTTTATGGCTCCTCCCCCTTTTCCCCAAGAATCTCTTGGAACCAGTATTTTTTGCGGGAGCACTACCGCTCCCAGAATGTCCTGGCATGTCTAGACTGTTTGGATATGCTGACACTTTTAAACTACAAGTGCCAGCAAACCCATGGCTGCCAAAGCAAGCTGGCACATGTAGAACAACATGCACTAATAAAATAAATAAACACATTGCGGGGAAAAAATACTTCCTGCACAAAATTGTTACCCTTTAATAAAGACAAAGGCCCTTGTATAATAGTCAGGAGTCCACATGACCAACGAACCACTGCGCTAATTACAGTTTCACTTGAAATAGAAATCGATTATACACTCAAATAATATAAATAGATATGTTGCAAATTGTTCATACACAAATAAAACAATATATTAGGATATAAAATATGAAATATAGAATTGATTTGTTAATACATTAACATACTTTATTGGCCATACAAATATAAATAAATGGGGAAAAAAAAAATACCGATAGACAATATCAAATTCAATCAGCAATCATTATATATGCTGGGGAAGAGAATAATTTGGACTTAAATACACTTCTCCTAAGCAACCAATTTAGTCACAACTGTATTTTGAGTTAGTTAAGCAGTGCTATGTATATAAATAGCAAGCACTCCATTAGCCAATTCAACACATCTCTAATATTTAGCACATCAAATTTGCCGCTAGATGTGCCATCCAAACATTCACTGAAAAGCCTGATGCATTTTGTTACAAATGCATAACTTTTTCAGAGGCATATAAATATAAAACTTGTTACTAGTATTTTACAGTCCTTCTAAGCAATCATTAGACAATTTCTGTAATATCACATACTAAAACTTCTTGCTAAAATAAAATTCTCTTCTGTATTAATATTAAATATAAAACAATAAAAAAATATATATATATATAATTCCACTGTTAGTGTGGTGTGTAAACATAAATGTGTTTACAGGAATTATGTATAATACAATATATATGAATATGTTGAAAAATGACAGGTACAAAATTTTAATAGATTTAAATTTTAATTATTCGCTTACACAACAAAAACAAGTGTCCATGTGCCTGGCTAATCTTCAAGTATGATAATGAAAGGCTATTTACAAGCATATCACAAATATGGTTCAGCACATTTTTATTTAAATAGAGTATAGGTTCACACCGGCATAGGTATATTTCCATTACCATATTGACCTGCTCTGGCATTCTGAAAATGTCATAGAACTTATGGAATAAAGCATTTATTTGACTATGCTCATGGTCTAGATAAGTGAAAAAGTCATCATGCAGTACTACCTACTGCAGTGGTTCCCAAACTTTCTCAGCTCGAGGCACCCTTAGGGTCATCATAATTTTTCCAAGGCACCCCTAAGCAAAAATAATTACCGGGTAGTCCCGTTTTTTAAGTAGTTGGGTCAAAATTACGTAAGATATATTTAGACCCCTTCACCATCACATTGTGCCCCTTTATCATATCACTGCGCCCATTCACCATATCACTCTGTATCCCCTTCGCCATCTCACACTGTGTCCCCCTCTTCATCAGCTCACACCCTGTGTCCCCCTCTTCGCTATCTCACACCCTGTGTCCCCCTCTTCGTCATCTCACACCCTGTGTCCCCCTTTTCGCCATCTCACACTCTGTGTCCCTCTTCATCAGCTCACACTCTGACCCCCCTTCAGCATCTCTCCTTGTCCCCCTCCCCTTCAGCATCTCTCTCTGTCCCCCTCCTTCAGTGTCTCTCTATCCCCCTCCTTTAGTGTCTCTCTCTGCCCTCCTACTTCAGTGTCTCTCTGTCCCCCTCCTTCATCGTCTCTCTGTGTCCCCCTTCAGCCTGTCTCTCTGTGTCCCCCTTCAGCCTGTCTCTCTGTGTCCCTCTTCAGCGTGTCTCTCTGTCCCCCTTCAGTGTCTTTCTCTGTCCCCCTTCAGTGTCTCTCTGTGTCCCCCTTCAGCCTGTCTCTCTGTGTTCCCCTTCAGCCTGTCTCTTTGTGCCCCCCTTCAGCCTGTCTCTCTGTGTCCCCCTTCAGCCTGTCTCTCTGTGTTCCCCTTCAGCCTGTCTCTTTGTGCCCCCCTTCAGCCTGTCTCTCTGTGTCCCCCTTCAGCGTGTCTCTCTGTCCCCCTTCAGTGTCTCTCTCTGTCCCCCTTCAGTGTCTCTCTGTGTCCCCCTTCAGCCTGTCTCTCTGTGTCCCCCTTCAGCCTGTCTCTTTGTGCCCCCCTTCAGCCTGTCTCTCTGTGTCCCCCTTCAGCCTGTCTCTCTGTGTCCCCCTTCAGTGTCTCTTTGGATTCAATAGTCAAATTAACCTACAGTGCACTTGTAGGTAACTGAATATATATAGTGTCAGTTAATAAATACGATTTGTGATGGTACTAAAAGATTTGTAATCATATTAATTAAAAATAAAATCTTGCATTAATAATAAATCAATTGAGATATTAAAATATATACAATAAAATATAATTACATTATAAAATGTAAAATTAATTCACTATTATATAGTCCCGGGAGTATATAATAGTGAATTGATTTTACAATCAATGGAGTATTAAGTGTGTGTTAACTTGCATCTCTGAATGCTATCCTAATCCTATTCCTGTTGAAAGTAGAGCTACCGAAGTGGATCCGATTAATTACAACAACTTGTGAACTCTCTCCATATTCGTGAGTTTGAAGCTGGTTAATATCTGATTATAACCTGACTTTATATATAATCAGTTCCCTACAAGTGCATTGTAGGTTAATCTCACTATTCAATCCTTCAGCATGCTGTATCCTCGAGGTTTTTATTTGGACTTTTTTAATTACATTATGCATTTTTATGTGTGTAATTGATTTAAATAAATTATTTTTAATGTATTAAATTGTAATGGTGTGATTTACTTGTTATGAGATCATTTAAAGGGGATTAGTTTTTTGCTCACAAAGATGAAGTGGGTGGTGACTGTTTACAGCATTGCTTTAATCATGGCTGATAAGTCACTTTTGTGTAGCCTGGAGTTCATGTTTTATTGCATTTATTTGCTGTTTTATACAGCAAATGAGAGCTTGATGCAGCTGCGCAACCTTGCTGCGCTGCCACTGTGCTACCTTGCATAGTATCATTTCAGGAGGAGAAAGAAGCAATTTCTGGCACATAGGGAGAATACTCGGTGTCTGTTTATGCACAGGGGTAGAGCTTTTCCCAGGACCAGCATTTCCTTCATATTGAGATTCAGTGCTGCGACTGACAAAACTGCCAGAGAACGCAGCCACGGAGAAGATTTCTGGTCTACTGTGCAATCTTCTGAGGACCAGCAGGGGATGATACACTTTCGTATGTCACGTGGGACATTTCAGTATGTACTGGACCTTATCACCCCAGACCTTATCAACAAACTTCAGAAAGTCCATTGCAAGTAGGAGGCTAGCAATTGTGTTGTGGTGGTACCCCTTGGGAATACCGCACAATCTCCTGATTGTTTGGAGTGGGGATATCCACAGTTTGCACTCTAGTGCATGAAGTCACCAAGGCATTGCTGGAAGCCCTTTACCATCGCTTCATCTCCGTACCTGAAGGACAGCAACTGGATGACACCATCAATGGATTCCTGCAACATAGCTATCCACAGTGTGCTGGTGTAATTGACGGGACACATATCCCTATCATTGCCCCAACAGACAACCCTGCGGATGCAGCTTACCCTTTGCGCCGATTGTTGATGAAGGGCTTCACACAGCAACATCAACTGTCTGTGGAACAAATTCGCTTCACTCACATCCTCAGCTCAGCTCGGATGGTGGTAGAAAATGCCTTTGGACGCTTGAAAGGACGTTGGCGGTGTTTATTGAAGCGCAATGTCATTGACACCAAAATTATGTCCCATGTAGTTGCTGCTTGCTGTATTTTACACAATATTTGTGTAATACAGAAAGAGCAGTTTCTTCCAGAGTGGAATGTACAGGACTCTGAACTATCACTGCTTTCTGTGGACTCTACGAGTTATGAGCTAGAACATACAAATAACTGCGGAACTCATTCGTACCACCATTACCATCAATCTGTCTTCCATTATTGAGTAGAGCAGACAAGGGATTTGTAAGGAAAATATTTATTTTCTATAGGTACATATTTCCTCATATGTACCTATATAAAGTGCTGATTTGCAAAAAACACAAAAATATAACAATAGTAAAAAAACATATAAATGTACACACCCATGTGCGCAAACAGTAGTGAAAGTCTCCAGTTTCTTTCAGTGTTTGCTTAAATCACAAAATATATATTGTTGTCTTACACTCAGACAATAACAAAATTATAATTGTCCACAATATTATTTCATTACCTACAACTGTCGGTAATGTGGGTAGTCTTGATTTTGTTGACTTGCTGTGTACTCAGGGTTATGGACAGTAGTTGGATATTCTTGATTGTGGGTAGTAGATGGGTAGTCAAGGTTATGTGTAGCCATTTGTGTTTGATGATGTGTGGTGTTTATTGGAGTACCTGAGTTAGGGGAGAACATTTGTTGTCTTCTGTTATACATGCAGTAAGGCATGTACATGGTATGGCGGTTGTGCATTTCCCTGCATTCTTGGCAGAAGTCGATCCAGGTAACCCATCATACATTCCTGGATCTCATGGAGAATATGCTCTTGCATACCCATGATTTGGGTTATAAAGGATTCCTGGAGCTGCCATGAATCTTTGTAGACGTGCATCCTCTTGGGCAGCCATAGCCGTATCTATTTCCTTTAGGTTGTCTAACATTACTGTCGTCATGGTTTTGGTAGCTATTTTCATCTTATTTGGTCTCTTCCTTTTTTTGGTCTCTTCCTTTTTTTTGGAACATTGTAAAGTAGAAATGGGAAAAAGAAACAAAAAACATTAGGATCACTGAGGATGACAGACTATTGCTGCAAAATTAAATAGCAGTGTTGTAAGCAGATATGTGCTTGAGGCCTCCTCCCTCCTGCATAATAGCCTCACGCTGCAACATCTACGCGTTCATGTTTTAATATGTTTGTATGTTTAATTTAGGAGTCTAGTAGTTGTATGTTTGTAGATGTAGGTGTAGTTTTGTAGCTTTATAGTTGTAGTTGTGCCTAGCTGTTAGTTTAGTAATTTTACACTTTCATTAATTTAATTTATTTCATTTCATTCACAAATTAAAAAACTTACTGTTTGAATGCAACATTGTGCTCTGCGGTGATTGCAAAGGTTGGTTCACTGACAACGGTTCTGTCTCTTGCAAGGACTGCGTATCTGCAACAGGCCGTGCTGATGCCAAAGGTTGCGAATCTTGAAATTCATCTGCAGACAGATCTATTGTGCTTTCTGCACTGTTGGACCACTCCAAATCAGCATGTTCCTCTACTGACTCGTCGCTAGTCACCATTGCGGGCTGGCTAGACTGACTGCTTTCTGGTGGAGGAGTAGAATCATCCCGGCAACTAGATGAATATAGTGCAATGGGATTTGAAAAAAATGAATTTCTAAACACCATGTTGCATTGTTCGTAGAACGGCCATTCCATCCTTGAACCACCTCTTTTGCGACGGTTGTTATCATGGACATTTGCATATTGTTTACGCAGGGATTTTAATGTGTTCACAAGCTGTTGTTGTCTGCTCTTTATTCCACGTTGTGTCATGATTTTTGCAATGTTTGAATAAACAGTTGCATCCTTTACAGTCCCTGTCATTTGTATCTCTTCCTCCCCTCTCATATTTAACGATTCTCTAACCTCTTCTTCCATTCAATGTGACATTTTCAATGCTTTTCTCAATGCTTCTCTCAATCTTTCTCCACCTCTTTCTTGACTCTTCTGCAGCAGAATGCCTATGACGTCCCAGACACCCAAGCAGCTTCTTTCTGTGAGACCCGGGTTGAAAACCCTGGTTCGCACCCTTCATACTGCAGTAACCAGGGCCGACAAGGGAATTGCCCCATCAAAAGTCCCGGGTCTAAATCCAGGGTTTTTAGACCCAGGATTTTTCACTGACACCATTCATACTGCCCCTAAAACCAGGTCATCTGGGCTTGCCCCGGCAAAAACCCGGATTTTTAGTGCAGTATGAATGGGGTATAAGTAGACTCCTCAGTGTTGTAGCTCCACCTTGCTAAAAAAAATAGTTTGAGATATAAGCACTTTAAATGATAATAATGAAATAATAAATAATATTAGTACAAACAGTTACAAAAGGGATTTGAACTGAGATCAGGAATAGACCCCCAACATTGTTCCCTGGCCCCATGTTGTAGGGTACAATTAGTACAATTAGATACTAATGAATAATGTTTTGCTGAGTACACAAACCATATGTGTGAAAGATAAATCCTTAGAGAAAGACTTGTAAACATTTACATGATATTTACACAAGGCTTTACAGAAATTCATAGAGAATAGGCTTGCCCTGTCTTGTCTTCTTCTGAAACAGCCAGCATCATGTGAAGGGATTTGAAGCCTGTTATAGTAATGTCCCTTGAAAGAGCTAAACAGCTACAGGTTTAATAAATTATACCAGAAGAATACTTGAGAAGTAAGCAATACACTATGGTCTCACCTGTCACTGCGGCACGGCCTTAGGCAAGTCACCTCAAGTTATTACATGTTGGATTTATATATATATCTTAAACTGTGCCTGTCACATCCGTCAAATGTTTAATATGTCATAATGGTAATTAGCACATAAAATTATGTTAGGCAGATGACTGCTCTTGTGATACAGAATATTAGCATATCAAGAGAAAATGTATAACATTGTATGCATGTATGAATGTATAACATTTCTCAAAGGTAGATATGAGTAGATTTATCACATTTTGTTTTGATAATTATCTATTTGGACTATCTGAGAAATGTTCTATTTTAATAGAAATGTTTGATAGAACCACAAGCTTTTCAACTCAATTTTAGATCATTACGGTTCAGAGCAGGAATTTTGATATAAGATGTCATTATCTTATTTTATTTCTATTTGACTGTTGTTTTAGCCCCTCCTTTTTGTAAATGTTGAGTCAAAGTTGGAACTGCTGATTAAAAAAATATTCTCTACATGTGCTTTGAAAATTCTGCCAGTGCCTTATCTAAAATAAGGTCTTTCCTGTTTAATTAAGTTCACTTGCATTTCTTATGATTGTTTGTTCTGACCAATTATAATAGCGTATGTAAAAAAAGACGGGGAATATCAGACAATAAAAAAAATCCCATTCTATTACTGTGGCCAAAAATATTGGCACCCGCCCGAACTTTGCCTATCCGAGTACCAAGCCAAGCAGGCTCGGTACTCTCCCGCCTGCTCGGATTCCAAATCAAGGCCGGACGTCATTGTGACGTCATCGGATCTTGGTTCTCGCGATATTTGAAAATCATAAATACCTGCCTCCACAGCAATCCATTGCCATTTGACAGAGGGAGAGAGCAGGGTGTAGTCACAGGCTGATTAGAGCAGGTACAGAGAATGCAATTCTGATTACAATTCTGATAACAATTGATAGAGAAGAGAGGAGGATAGAGGAGTCTTTTTTTTTTCAATATTTGGCACTACAAGTGGTTTGGGGTGTCCCCCATTCTTTTGCATTAATATTTCTGGCTGTCAAAAGTCCTGTTTGTCAGCAATCTGAAAAATAATTTTAAGCACTCTCAAGTGCTTTTGGGGTGTCCCCCATTCTTTTGCATTAATATTTCTGGCTGTCAAAAGTACTATTTTTCAGCAGTATCTAAAACAATTTGTAGCACTACAAGTGTGTTTGGCTCATAAGGGATTCAAAGCAGTCCACATATGAGCAGAATCAGCAACCAGGTTCTGTCACCAGTCCTGATGGTAGTGTTCCCAGTACGTCATCTGGGAAAGGCGATGTCAAACTACACAGTCTTTTGAAATCAGTCAAAAAAACACATACCAAAAAAAAATTTACCGTGTTGAAGTGCAAAAGAAGTGTAACTGAGGAAAAGTTAAGTGCCGATAAAAAAAAAAATTGCCAACATGCCATTCTACACACGCAGTGGCAAAGAAAGAATGAGGCCTTCGCTTTTCTCTATTAGTGGCAGATCAAAAAATGTTACTGAGCCTTTTTCTTGTACGGACACTCGTGACAAAGCAAAACCAAGTAATTTGGAGTCTAAAAGTGGTGCACAAGTACTGCTAGCCGAGCTGCAAGAAAACAGTGAGGCATTAAAGGATAATGTATGCTCTGAATCAGAAATGACACCAATCCCTGGGGAGAGTCCGTCCACCAGTGGTATGTCTAATCGTGAGCAATCTGTTAGTGACAGTGTACCCATAAAGAAGGTTCCTTTCAGCAGTTCTGCTGATGTGTGCCTGAACAGCCCTAGTGTAGCCGGTGATACACCAATTGAGGATGCCACTTTTGAATTAGAAGAGGATGAGGGGGAGATTTGTGTAGGCGACGAGGGCCCTAATGATGATGTTGATGATTATGATGCAGACAGATACTAAATTGCCTTTCTCAATTTATATTTATATTCTAGACTCTATAATGGCTGAATAGTTTACTATTTTACTTCTAGTGGAGAGGGGGTCTGATGCAGACAGACACCAAACTACCTTGGTCCATTTATTTTTACTTTCTAGTTTCACAGTCTATGCAGGCTGTTTTTTTTTTTATTCAACTACAAGTGGAGGGTGGGGGGGGAAGGGCATAGATAGCCACCAAACTACCGTGGTCCATTTATTTTTACTTTCTAATTCCACAGTCTATGCAGGGTGCTTTTTTTCTATTCAACTACAAGTGGAGGGCGGGGGGGGGGCATAGATAGCCACCAAATTACTGTGGTCCATTTATTTTTAATTTCTAATTCCACAGTCTATGCAGGCTGCTTTTTTTCTATTCAACTACAAGTGGAGGGCGGGGGGGGCATAGATAGCCACCAAATTACCGTGGTCCATTTATTTTTACTTTCTAATTCCACAGTCTATGCAGGCTGCTTTTCTTCTAATCAACTACAAGTGGAGGGTGTAATATACACCCAAAGAGGATGGCTGCATTGCCAATAGGCAAAGATGAAGAGGAAGACAACCAGGTTTGTGTGGAAAATTAAGGACGGCCTACCAGGGATTAAACTGTTTTCTTCCTAATTCATTAGCTTTAGAATTACCTTACTTATCCAAGAAACAGGTGGAGCACTAAATTAGGTTATTTTATGCACAACAACATTGATTTTTAAACAAAATTGCAAAACAAAACCAAACAAAACCAAAACCAAAACCAAAACACGCAAGGGTGGTTTACCAAAACCAAAACCAAAACACGACGGTAATCCAGATCCAAAACCAAAACACGGGGGTCAGTGAGCATCTCTAGGTGTAATGGACAGCAGAGTGGTAATACTGACAGTTTCAAAAACATATGTCCAACAATTCAGATGAATGAAGATCCATGACAGCCTCCAGTAACATCACTTTCAAGGGCCACGGTCTGATCCGCACTGCAAACCTGCTAATTAAAGGAAAAATGAACAAAAGGATTTGGTCTTAACAATTTTTTTACTGTTAATATACAGAATCTTTGTGTTGATTCTGAACTTAATACTGTATATCCTTTAAACTCAGAAAATAAAATGAAATGGCATTGACACAATTATTGACTTAATATTTGGTAGCATAGAATTGGTTAAAATAATTGCAGTCAACCGCTTCCTATAGCCAAAGATAAGCTTCCTGCAACTCTCTACTGACAGTTTGGTCCTCTTGTGCAAACTTTCAAATCTCCCAGTTTTAAGGGTGTCTTCTCCCAGTTTTAAGGGTGTCTTCTGCTTTTCAGATCTCTCCGCAGGTATTCTATGGGATTTAGATGTGGGTGCTTTGCTGGCCGCTTCAGAACAGTCCAGCATCTTGTCTTTAACTATTCCTGTGTGCTTTTTGTAATGTTTTGGGATTAGTGTACTACTGGAAGACCCATGACCTTCGATCGAGAACCAGCTTTCTGACACTTTCTTCAACATTGTGCTCTAATATGGCCTGGTAATCTTCAGATTTCATAATGAAATGCACATGTTCAAGACACCCAGTGCTAAATGCAGAACAGGAACACCAAAACATCACTGAAACTTCTCTATGTTTATATTTAAGGGAAGTATTCTTTTTATTTTGCCTTCTGTAAACATAGGGATGATTTGGTTTACCAAAAAGCTCTAATCTGTACCAGGACATTCTCCCAGCAGGAATTTGGCTTGTTCAGGTGTGTTTTTTCAAACTCCAGTTGGGCTTTCTTTTGCCATTCTCTCAGCAGTGGAGCCCTCCTGACCCTCCAAACACATAACTTTCATTTAATTGCCGTCAGATGATGTGATTTGTGTTGAAAATGCTGTCCTTTGTGTCTGAAGATCAGCTTGAATCTGTTTGGCACTTGATCGAGGTACTTTCTCGACCATTGTCATCCAACCATTTTGCGCTGCAATCTTTGATCAAGTTGGCAACAAGTTAAGATTGGCTACAGTGCCCTGTGCTTTAAACTTTCTAAACTTCCTAATAACATAATGTTCAGATTAATGGGAACAACACAATGTCTGGAGATTGATTTGCAGTCTTAAGATTGTCCATCTTGTTCCCATCTTTTATTTGACCTCGTCAGACAATTTTCTGGCTTTCCTTCTTTGCTCATTCCAGTACTCACAGTGACACAAAAAAAAAAAGAATGAATCCTTTTCATTATTAAAGCTAGTTTAATCAGTTATTTTTATATTTATATTTATTTTTGTTATATTTTTACATCGACGGCACCTGCAACTTACCACAGGTGGGTTCAGTTCCAATGTGAAGGAGAATCACCTGCTTGAAATATAATTATTTTTAACTATTTCTAAAAGGTACCAATTATTTTTAGTTTTATTCCACTGTAAAAGAAGAAATACATTTGTGGACACCAAAATATTTTTAATTTCAACAATTTTCTCATGAAAATGGTGCATAAGAAAAAAATGTAAATGTTGCCAATATTTTTTACTTCATCTATAATAAGTAGGGTTGGCAATCATCAGTAAACTTACTGATAGTAAAACAACTATTTAAATTTATATGATATGGAAAAAAACAATAGTCTGTTGTCTACCTTCAGTTCTGTACAAGTTTTAAACAACATATTAAAGAACTACTAAAACTACCATCTGGTATTTTCAATGGTACAATTGTGTGGTGAAAATAAGATGTGGAGAAAACTCTATAGTAATAAGGCCCCAATGTGAAATTGAAAAAACGTGTGTAAGGTAACTGACCTAGAGATTCAACTCTCAGCTTGTAGGCAATAGCTTTTCAGCTATTGATTACCTTCAATTTTTTTTTTTTTTACCTTAATGATTCACAAATATGACTGATCATTTGTATCTGTAGCTCTTCTAGTCAGCATATTTAGATAGACCCCTCAGCTTCTTTCAGGCCTTGTCTGCACAACAAGTTTTATTGCTGTGAAATTGAACTATAAGCATTAATTTCATGTCTCCCTGGATATAAAGTTTGGACTTTTTTGAATTTGCTTCTTTGCTGTCTGACCATGACATTTACCTTGTTTCCGTATTTCCTCTTTCCATTCTATTTGATGCCATGTTTGATTTGCCAGATTGGATGAAAATGCTGTGGAAGGCAGGTCAGAATTGGCAAAGTTGTGTGCAACTCCTTCCACTAGCACCACAAGAATGGTCTCTCCAGCATAGGGTGGACCAAAGTTACTCAGCAACCTAGGCAGATTGTGGTGGTAGGAAATTCAATTATTAAGAAGGTAGATAGGGCAATCTGTTACCATGTCGCATGTCAAACAGTGTGTTGTCTCCCGGGTAATCAGGCTCGACAATTAGTGGATCAGGTGGACAGATTGTTGGGAGGGGATGCGAATGACCTGGTGGTTTTAGTGCATGTTGGCACCAATAACCAAGTTAAGGAAGATGGGGTGTCCTAAAGAATTAACACAAATCAGGCACATTCAACCTCAGCAGTAACCCTAAACACAAACCAATTAAACCTACTCAACAAAGGACTAAACTTTCACCCACAGCATACACATCAAGTTTCAATGCATACATAGACACAAGCAAATTGTGTAGGAAACTATCACTGAAAATATACAAATAAACACACCCAGCAGAGACAAATTGTAATCACAACACTTTTAACAATGTTATAGCTTAGTTTGAAGTCAGTCACAAGCTAAAGATCCAAATGTTCTATAGATTGTAAGCTTGCGAGCAGGGTTCTCTTACCTCTCTGTCTGTATGTATTACCCAGTATTGTCTTATTAATGTTTGTTCCCATTTGTAAAGCGCTATAGAATTTGCTGGCGCTATATAAATAAATGTTGATGATGATAAATGTTGATGAAATGTTAAGCTTCTTTATTCATGCATGCATGGGTGCAGCACCCATCCACATCTGAACATCAAATAATGCCTATCACAGAGTGATATAGATTTCTTGTTACTGGACATATTTTGGCCACACCCTGTTTTTAGGATCCCCCCCCCACCCTCCCCCGGCATATACAGAATTTGACACATCTGGCTTCATCTGGCAATCTCATGGCTGGTACAGCCAAACACTAGCAATGTGCCTTATGTCTTTCTTTGTAAGCCCTCAGTAAGGTCCGAGGAATAGGTCAAGGAGTAACTGAGAAGAGTGAAAGTAGGTGAGACGGTTGTAGACAACACAGAGAAGTGTGGAGGCAAAAGGAAGGCGAAAAATAGGGCGGTAATTAGAGAGAGAAGCAGGGTCAAGGGATGGTTTCTTGAGTAAGGGGGAGACAAGAGCATGTGTAAAGGAGGAGTGGAAGATTCCAGAGGAGCGAGAAAGGTTAAGGAGGTGGTTAAGGTGGGAGCAGGCCTCAAGAGAGAGGGAGCGGAGGAGGTGGGAGGGGATAGGGTTCTGTGGGCAGTTGGAGGGGGGTCATGACATATGGACTCAATTTTGGAGGTGAAGTGGGTAGCAAAGTCGACAGCAGAGAACATTAACTTGTGTTAACTATTTTAAAGTATATATATATAGAACTTGAATTCTTCAAAGAAATTTAGAACATCAAAATCTAAATTCTACCACACATACAAAGAGGCAGCACTATAGCTTTTATAGTTTTAATAACTAGTTAAAGAAGACCTAGAACACATTTAATAGAATCAGATCCAATTACTCTTTTAACCTAACGAAAAAGTGTCAAAAACACTAAAACTCCTAAAAGAAATGATGCAGAAATAATAATCAAACTAGCAGTCATAGAAGAGGTATAGTCATCATAGACACAGCCAAATACATATAAGAAGACAAGAGACTCCTGTCTGACTCCCGCACATACAAAAAAACATATATATGACACAACCAACAGGTTAATCTCAGAATTAAACAAAATCCTACAAACTGGATTAGCAGACATTCACAACTCACAAGAATTCCAGTGCTTACAAATCAAACAAACACAAATTCCCATATTCTTCTTTCTATCCAAAATACACAAATTCATCACTAACCCAGCTAGAAGATTAATAGCTTCAGGCATAGACTTCATAACACAAAACTTATCACACTTCATCAAAACATTCCTACAACCATATGTCAGCAAAGTGAGTTAACAAAATACCTCAAAGAAAAGACATATGTACACAATATCATCCAAAACCATACATGGAAAGTCACATATATATGGTGCAAAATTGATGTCAGTTCACTATAAACCGCATCTATATCACAAGGGGCTCTAGCGATATAGATGATACATTAGAGTAAGATATAGATATGGACATAGAAGAAATAGACTTCATAGTGAAAAGTATAATATATTCTTACACACATACTTCATACTGCAAGACACATACTACCTATAGACACAAGGGACAGCAATAGGAACCAAATTGGCCCAACCTCTATATGAATGCTTGGGAATAAAACTTAATGTAACTTAATTTACAAAAATAACCCATGCATATAACACATAATACTTTGTAAATGCTACATGAACAAACTTCTAATAAAGGAATGAACTGAATCCACCCGCAAAGATATTATTTCACACATAAACTAGAACAAACTTAATATAACAATTACTAAGGAACCACATGCCACAAGTATCAACTTCCTAGATTTAACACTATACATTGAAAACTCAAACATCCACTTTAAAATATTTTACAAGCCTGTAGCAGCAACAACTATGTGCTGCCACAAAAAAAACAGCTCAATAACATTCACTTCAACATATACAACCATCTGAAATGAAACAACAGTACCATCTCAACCAAGTACAAGACACAACAGAGACATTTAAAAAAAGAGACTACAGCTCTCCAATAGATAAAATTAATAAGTCTGAGCTCATAAACCTAAAATAAAGATTCCCCACCTACATGTGAACAACACAAAGAAGATACAGTGAGATTCATTACACAATACAAGACTGGTTTAAAACAAAGAAAACATTATAGTATAACTTGAACATCCTCAAAAGTAATGAATACATAGCTCCCCTACTACCAAACAAACAGCAAATAAGACACTGGGACTATTAGTACCCAGCCACCTACAAACTGCAAACAACAACCATGACACTAGCAACTCGGTAAAACAAAAATGGTTGCAGCGAATGCAAATCATCCAAACCTTTACATCCACAAGAACTGGAAAAAAATAGGGCTCAATAAAAACATCATCAGCAAATCAACATATCTAGTCTACCTGATCACCTGTCCATGCAACCCTCAATATGGAGGACGAACAGAAAGTCCTCTAAACAGAAGAAACATTCGAAAAACTTACAAAAAAACGAAACCTAATAGAAAACTTTCAAACAACAATCCACAGTAAAATAAACAACTTGAACTTCATAAGAATAGACACCCTAATGATCCCTAAAAGAAAAGGTGACATACAAAAAGCACTCTCAAGACTAGAAACCAAACTAAAAACACTTGCACCAAATGATCTTAACACAGATATAGACCTCTGGAGCTTTTACTAACCACATCTACTCCCCTCACTCACAGACCAATTCAGTCCCTAAGTAACTATCTACTATAAATCTCATTCTAAAACTCCATGCACTACTTTCACTATTACCACCGCAAATAGAAATACAGTCAGACCTTGAAAAAAATACCAACCCCCTCTGTCCTATATACCACTATTAGCACATTATACCTACCAATTATTACTAAAAAAAAAACATCAGTAAGCATTCAGTCCTTTACCCCTTAAAACTGGTGTAAGTACCTACAATCAACTCACACTCCAATACTAAAACATCACCACTCTGCACCATACATACTATATTGTTTTTCCAGTCTCCTAACATGAATAAATTCATCAACCTATTGCTAGACCACTTACACCACATTACTATTAAAGGCAACTTGTTGTACCTATATACAGTGCCACACCCCCTATGCAAAGACTCCTGGCATACCATAAAGTGCTATACACCATTATCTTTCCTACACTTTTCCATGCCCTGTAACAGACTCACATCTCTCACCACAGACTGCAAGGATTCTAATGCAACATCTTGGGATCCTAGTATGTGCAGTGACAACTTTGTGGTTTGCAAAGCAACAACACTGGCTTGCATGCAATCTCTGCTCCAAGCAGGAATGCGTGCAGTCCTAGTCGAGTTGGGTGACATATATATTATAATCGCCTGGCAAGCGCATATAACACATCACCCAGGCCAATCCAATACATTGGAATGCGCATTCCAAAACAAAGGACATTGCATCACCCCAGTTGATGCGGAATAGGTACTATACCACAAATGTCATTATAACACTATTCCATAAACATCACTAACATTGCAGCCAATAGAATCATTCAACCTTGGCGTGAATAAACATTATAAGCACTATAAGCACCATAACTAGCTATCCAGCCAATGGAAACACAGATTTTAGCGCACATTAGGCCCAAACTTTTAAATACTGGGTGTTTCTGCCCAGCTATTCACTTTTACAGAGAACTCACCAAGGAAGCCAATTGCCTCGTGGCAAAACACTTCTGGTTAACTACTGATTTGTATAGCTATTTTTTATATATATATATTCTTCATGTTTATGTACACTTTGCTGCTTCTTTTACAAACCATTGGGATATTTTTGCCATTCCATCACTCTCACCTATATTCTATCTAACACTTACATACTAACTCTGTAATACCCATCCCTTTATTCACATCTTACTATCATTTGCACCTCCCATATCTATCTGCCACCTATACATTACCTCTTTATCACATCAAATACAGTAACTACACTCAGAACCACCACATAGCCTTCCTGCCACATAGCTTAACCTGCTACTTATTATAACCTACATCTATTCACCCATTTTGGACAAGCACACTGTATCTTTAGGTTCTACTTTTTGATCTTCTTTATTCCCACCATTGGGATATTGTTCACATTGCTTCATTTTCATATTTAAATTTGCCCATACTCACATTGCTTCAAGTTTGTACCCTAACACTGTATCCCTTACTCCTATATTCACATCGTATTGTCACTCACATTCCACATCCTAATATACCACATATGCACCATATACTTTAACCCATTTAAACATCCCTATTCCTACCATTTTCACCCTACCTGACTCATTCATATACCTTACACCACTAGACTTCTCACCTCACAAACACCTATCTCTTCTCTACACACATTATTACCTTTACTTCAACTAACATCTTTTACTTTACATCTTAGCATCTATACTCTCATACCCTCAGCATCTTATCTTCAAAATAGAACTGGAGTACAAAACCACCCCAGATGTTGATCCACAGGATATCTTAGGATGACCTACAGCACTCAATTGCTACGATCGTATGCTATTAATTTAATGCTAGGGATAGTTGGGGAAGGAGGCTTACATATTGTGGTTGCTATTGATTTAATGTCAGTACTGGTTGGAAGGAGTCCTAGAGCGTTCACTCATTGCTCAGCTTTCCAACATGTGAATACTACTTACTTCCTTTACAAACCAGACATCAACATTCCAAAATGCAGACAGCAGCAACAGGTAGCCAAACTGCCAAATGTCCCAATTTTGTGGGAATGTTCTGTTGAATGAAGACTCTGGCCCAGTTCAAACTGTGTGACTCGCTGTTTCATTCTAGATTACCCTGCATTTACCATGCACTTTTGAACGAATAAAGACTCTCTAGTTTCAGCAGAGGAGAAATGTAGTGTCACAAATTATTTATTTTTAATGTTTTTATGTCCATTCTATGTGCTGGTGGCTATAATAGTGCTAGTGCTATTGCTCTGGTGATAACTGTAGTTTTATTTGTGTACTTTTCACTTTCAAACCAGCAAATTAATTTTGTTAACCAACATAAAATGGTGCAAGATAACAGGCCTTTTTTGGCCTGGGTTGTGAGAGGAATGGTGAAGCCATAGGAAAAACAGCTACATGTAGCAGCCCCCCCCCATGTTCTCTGTCTGAAGGTGAAGGTTGGGGTGCACCTTAGGAAAATATTTTCCTGGATGGCAGTGCTGCTTTAAGGTAGTGCCTTTAGCTTTGGGAACCATGAATCCCTTCTGTGTGTTTCCGTGTCAACATTAATTGAATTTTTATTTAATGGGTGATCTTGTCTCTTTTTATCCAGATTCCTGCTCAATCCCAGGGCTTAGTTTTTCTCTGTTACTCTATAATCTGTGATGCTCATGGTCTACAGTCCAGCTTTAGGCAGATTCTGGGCACAATAGAACATTAGGCTGAACAGGATAGGCCACATTTTGACTGAGAAAGGAAACCATCCAATCTGTTTATGTTTCTGAGCATACTCTGCATTTGACTTGTTTGCAATTATAATTCAATAGCATAATAAATTCTGTTATGGAGTAGCCAATACAAAATTACAGCCAGATACTGCTGAATATTTCTAATTGCAAAATGAGGACAAATTAGGTCATGTCTCTGTTACATTCAAACCACACTTAATCCTCCAAAGCCTATTTCCCACAAGGACACATCCCTTTTTGTTGGATATACCCTTTTCACTGCTAGAAATCAGGACTATTAGTAACTAAGCATATAGAATTCAGAACAAAGACTTCCTGACCTCTCGCCTGCTTGAGCAACAAGCAGCGTGGGTGAGGGTGTAGGGCCCAAGATGATGAGTGCCATTTGCGAGAAGGAATGAGCACTGCCCCCAGAGCAAGCATCAGCCCTGACTGGGTGCATGAACTTATCTCAAATTGTGCCCACATGCAAAAAAAAGATTTTATATTGCAAGATTTATATAGCTATTTAAATAAGGTTCAAAGGTTTTAGAGGGTGCATTAAAGGGACCACTGCATAGTTTGCAGGTAGCAACAGAGATTTATTGCTCCTGCAAGTGTTTTTTTATGGGTGCTTACGAAGTGCCAGACAGTCCAGATGTTTCCTCATTCTCATGGTTAACTTACGACACAAACAAGTCTGGAATGAGCAGTATTTCAGGAGAAAAATAATATATGTTAATTTAATGAAGCCTTAAAATAGTAATAGGCAGGACTCCCAACATACTGGGCCTGTCTACAGATGTAAGTTCCTTTGCGTGCCACATCTTGTGTAAAATAACTCTTAGCATGGTCAGAAATATACCTTACGCTAATGAACGCAACTAGATGTAATTCATGTCTGAGAAGAAATGACACTTACTACTGCCTTCAACGTGCCATTGCAGATGTGACCGATTCAAGTACATGTTTTTTAGCCATATTATTTGCACCAGCTACAGGGCAGGTGTAAGTGTCGACTGCTTTAAAAACAACACGTATGCGTGCCACAGAACATGTGTATGCAAGGAAGAGAAACCATAAAAACTGACTTTTTGTAATTAAGATCATCCTGATTTGCATTTAATGTAAAATTAAATATTATTTTTTCTTTTTTAAACACAGATGTGTTAAACACAGATTAATGATTACAGTATTATGAGTTGCTAATTTATTTTCAAATTGTTTTTTTTTACTTACACCCAGATTCTTGACTCTTAGTTCCACTTGGAATTGAATATAAGCGTACGTACACTCAAGTTCCACGCTCGTTTTAAAGTTGTGTGCAGGTTGTGTTCAAAGATGAATCAGGCCTATTATGTTTTTACTCATTCAACAAACCCATTTCCAGCCTAACCTGCAGTCATGCTAAAGTAGGTGCAGAATTGTTTTATGGGAGTAATTCACAAAAGTGGAAAGTAGGTGTACACCTATGTATTCATAAGGTGGATAAATAGGTAGATTTTCCAAAACAAAAATGTAGTGCACATTTCTAAATGATCTCACATGTCCATGAAAGTAACAGACCCACTTCAAAAAAAGTATCTACTTTTTCCAGGACAGTATATTATTTTTATTTATTTATATTTTTGTATACTATTTATACAGTGTTTCTGTTTTAAAAATGTTATCACTTTATTTATTGTATCCCTTTTTTCCCTTACCTTTGACCTGTGAAAGCATATGTTAATAACATGGGTGTTTACGACATTCCAGCCTATAGTAGAGCATGTAAACATTTCTAACAATAGGAAAGCTGTGGTAGAGAAGAGTTGTATCTTATAAAACACAGACGCTTACTTTCATGCAGGAACAATCTCTCTGAAATCTCTATTTACACATAACTCTGAACTGTTCCAACCTTGGCGGGACATCCCGATTAGCGATAACTCAGTTCAGTTCCATAGAATTGGTGACAAATGACATGGAACCACTTTCAGAGGATATCCACGGACAAGGGCGGATTGGGAAATTAAAGTGGCCCTGGAAAAAATTATTGAAGTGGCCTCATGTGGGCGGGACCAAAACAATGGTTGGTGTGGCCAACACAAAAGTGGGCGGGATTTTGAGCTACAATATAGCAGGGCCCCCCCTTCTCTCTCTCACACACACACACACACACACACACACACACACACACAGTACAGCAGGGCCCCCCCTTCTCACACACACAGTATAGCAGGGCCCCCCCTTCTCTCTCACACACACACACACACAATACAGCAGGGACCCCCTTCTCTCTCACACACACACACAGTACAGCAGGGACCCCCTTCTCTCTCACACACACACAGTACAGCAGGGACCCCCTTCTCTCTCACACACACACAGTACAGCAGGGACCCCCTTCACACACACACACACACACACAGTACAGCAGGGACCCCCTTCACACACACACACACACACACACACACACACACACACACAGTACAGCAGGGACCCCCTTCTCTCACACACACAGTACAGCAGGGGCCCCCCTTCTCTCTCAGTAGCAGCAGCCCCCCCTCTTCCCTCACACTTACCTTACAGGAGCTGCAGGAAAATTCTGTCTTCTCACATGGGACGCACCTGTTACATGGTTCACGTCCCATGTGACAGCTAGCATTACGGGGATTGGAAGAGGGAGGGAGGGACGGATCTATAGATCCGCGGCCACAGAGGAAGCACAAGCCACCCAGCACCACACTGACCCCTCCCCCCGCTGGCACCCGGTCCAAGGGGGGCAGGGCTTGGAATAATTTTTTTATATTTTTTTTCTTTCTTTCTTTAAACTCCCCCAAACAAACATCAGACAGCCTCCTGTGGCCACCAGCCTACCGGGAAAATTCCCGGTAGTCTCTATGGCCAATCCGCCCCTGTCCACGGATCATGAAAATTGCTGAGAATCCACTGAAATAAGGAATCAAACATCAGAAAACTACCATACTGAGGCTAGAACACTCGAGTAGGCACAGCTGCATGTGCATTCGATCTTAATATCGACAGACATCTGCCGATATTAATGCAACATCTAATAACTGAGATTATTTAGTTTGATATGCTTTTTTATCATCAATTTTTGCATATTTATATGCATATAATATTGCTGTTATTGAGAAATCTGAACCTTTACATTTATCTCCATATATTTTTTATATGTGTGTTTTTTAATTGTTGGTTACTTTTTGTCAATTATTATTATATTTATATATACATTAATTATTCTTTTGGCCGGTGATATATTAGGCTATAGTTCCTTATTATAAGGCAACTTTACCTGGGAGCTTTATTGTTCCATGTTATGCAAGCTACACGGATCTGTAGTGGATCAATGTACTCTTTAGACAGACTCATTCTGGTAACCGTGATGGCGATAATCCTTACGGCGGGACTATCAGCTGTGAATGAATCGCATCTCTAACAAGTATGAATGGGAACCTTACATGATTGGAGGTTTGACATCATGTGTCTTTTATTCATCTTTTTTTCTTTGTATTGCTGTACAGGTCCCAGAGCCTGTCTTGAGAGCTGCAACTAATTCAACAGTTTAAATTGATTCATATATTGTATTATAGCATAAGGATAACTAGCGGCCATTTTTATTTTTGTATTGTATTCTTGCTTTCTCTGGTTATCTTGGACAGCTTACCCATTCTGGGAATTTTTGGTTTGGCTTATTTTTCTCAACGTTATGTCTACTTTAAGTTGTGTGTCAGATAGGATAGAGAGAAGACAAGGTTATCTCTCTCAAACAGTTCCCCTTATGACGAATGGGGGATCCGTCAACAATGTTGATATGTATTGTCTGTTTAACAATTGGAAACGTTATGTATGTCTGTAACAAGACATTGGTAGGACCAGATTACATTACAGAAATATGTGGATAATAATATCATCCCTTACATATTATCAAATTGGCCTCTTTTCAAGATGATTTAAGTTTCACCGAGTGGAATACTATTCTTGACAATTGTTCTGTAAATGTGATGCAACTTTTGATCAAATATAGGAATCGTAAGATTGATACCATACAAAAGGATATTGAAAAAATTCAGGATTCTCCCAATTTTTTTTTTTTTTCATTCTGATGGTTTTGGGGATAGGAACACTAAGAGAGTGATGGACTTTGAAAAATCCATGATAACATGTAAGGATAACAAATTTATGAGGGGCCGTGCAGATTATGAGAATGATAAAGTCAGGACTTTTAATAGATTTATTAGGAATGATTCCCGGAGGAGGGATAGGTCTAATAGTTATACTCGTTATGCTTCTAGATCTAAAGTATGTCATTTTTCTAATAAGAGGAACAATACACATGCTTCTCCCTCCAAACTCGACCCCCTGTAAAGGTTCGAGTAACAAGGTAATTGGAAGGGAACCTGTTTTTAGAACAACCAGTATCGGCCCTGGTGGCCATGATCCTGAGTCTGAAATTAAATTAGTGTGATATGAGGATCCATTGCCTGAGGATCATAGGAATAATGATCACTATGGGAGAGACACTAGGTCTAAAGGAAAGGACTCTGGTGATAAGTTTGTCTCTCACAATACTGATATGGCTCCATCTGCCTCCTCTAACTCTTCTTCGTTTTTAGGAAGGGGCCATCGTCCTCTAACATATGCTCAAAGAGTCCACGGCCTAGACACTCATACGCCCAAAAGATTAAGAGAAGAAGAGTTAGAGGATCCAGAGGAGGGCTGTTCAAATCAAATAAGAAATATGCGCCGAAAATAACCAGCAAGGGTGTTTTTAATTTGTCCTCTAAGACGTTATCACAGTCTGAATTGAAACTTCTACATATGGGTTTAAAGTTTGCCCATGCGGCAAAACAGAATTTGTTCGATTTGTTTGTAGATCTTAATAGATACATTAGGACCCTAAGTAGGAAACGCTATTTTGCATTTAAAGCTATTAGAAAAACAAAGCAAGCTTTCTCTCTGATTATACTGGATGATGAGGAACAAGCGGCTGTGGCACATTTAGAATCTTTGTGGGTGGAAAGTGACACCACAGACTCCTCATCTAAGCTGAATCTATTTGATATTAATTATTCAGTACCCTCTAGGATGTTTAAAACTAAATCCAGTTTTTATCCTCTACAGTTTAAAGGGCCATGTATAGACAGTTTCTATAAGAGTACTATGGAATACTTAAGGAAACTTTGTCATGTGAACCCATTAAAGATAGTTTAACCCCTTAAGAGAGAATAGCCCTTAAAAAGTTAACAAAAGACACTACTCTTATAATTAAACCATCCGATAAGGGTGGTGGTGTAGTGGTTCAGGACAGGTAAGATTATTATATGGAAGCCATAAGACAATTAAATAATGAGCGCTTATATATGAAACTTGACAGCGACCCCACATTGAGGTATCAGCGTGAGTTGAGGCACCTGCTAGATATGGCTCTATCTGATGGGATTATTCCTAAAGATACATTTTGGTTTCTATTTTCTCAATACCCAGTGATACCTACGTACTACCATTTACCTAAGATTCTTTTTTCAACTTTTGGGGGACCTATAATTTCAGGAGTGGGTTCCGTCACGAGTAATCTGTCCTATTTTGTTGATTTTCACCTTCAACCTCTTGTTATGACACTGAAGTCACATATCAAAGACACCACTAGTTTCTTAAAACTGATTCAAAATGTCAGTTGGAAATCCACGTACAATTTTCTTACTTGCGACGTGGAATTATTATATTCCAATATACCTCATGATTTGGGTTTGGAATCAGTGAGATACTTTTTTGCCAGACGGAAGATGAGTGATACAGCGATTTGTGACTTCATATTGTCATCTATCAACTTTATTTTGAATCACAATTATTTTTTATTTGAGTCCCAATATTATTTGCAGGTGTTGGGCACAGCCATGGGGACTAGGTTTGCCCTAGCTATGCTAGTCTAAATATGGGGCTTTTTGAGGAGCAGTACATATAGGTTTCTGGCTTCGGGGCGAAACTGGTCCTCTAAGGCAGGTATATAGATGATCTTTTTTCATTTGGGATGGGGACCCTCACTCTATATTTTTGTTTATTTGTCACGTAACCTCGAATGATTTTAGTTTAAAATTCACTAGCAATTATCATCCGGTGGCTATTAGTTATCTGGATATTACTCTAAAAATAATCCAGGGCAATATTGTGACAGAGAATTACTGTAAGGAAGTTGATACGTTTAATTACCTGCACTATAAGAGCAGTCACTATAAGCCCTGGCGTGACAATATACCTAAGGGTCAATTTCTCTGTATAAAGAGAAATTGTTAAGATTTTAATGATTTCAAAATACATTCTGCTAAATTATATAAATCATTTCAGGAACAAGACTATCCCAAACCTATCCTTGATAAGGCTCTTAATGAAACTGAAAGACTTGATAGATCCAATTTGTTCTTACATCCTTCTAAACGTAGAGTTGCTGACAAATCGCTGGTCTTTGTAACTCAATTTAACAGTCTTGCTGGTGAAATTAAATCCATTATGAGGAAAAATGCTGCACTATTGGAGTTAGATAAGTACATTGGTCCTCTAATTAGGAAAGACAATATTACAGTATTTAGGAGATCTGAGAACTTAAAGGAAAGACTAGCACCTAGTTTTATCAGGAATGTGGATCCAGCTTCCACCCTATCTCTTGTTAATCCAAAGGTAGAAAGATGGTTAGATAGAAAAGAAGGTGTTTTCAAGTGTGGTAAACTGAAATGTACCACCTGTACGTTTGCTGATCATCAATGTACCGATTTTACATCCTTTGTATCAGGTGAAAAGTTCCCAATAAACAAATCCATGGATGTCAATCCACTTTTGTTATTTATGTGAGTAACTGCAAATGCGGAATCCAATATGTAGGCCGTACAATAAGATCTGTCAGTGTACGTTTTTCGCCGCAATATACTGAAGAACCTTTGATCTCATCGCCTCTCTAATCATGTTAATCAGTGTCAAGGGGCAGGGCCGTAACAAGGGCTGTGCGACAGGGGTGACCGCCCAGGGCGCAACGCTGAAGGGGGGCACAATGTAGGAATATTTTCAGTTCATTTGGTTAAAATTGAGGGCTAAGGGGCGGCATTTGTCTTTCTCGCTCCAGGCGCTAGAATTCTAAGTTACAGCTCTGTCAAGGGGGCCATCTGGCAGGTCTTAAGTTTAGGGCTATTGAACAAGTTGTAAATACCATGAGGGGAGGTGATAGGTTCCATTTGTTATGTAAACGTGAGGCCTACTTGATTTTTAGACTCAGGACATTGACCCCATAGAATTGAACAATATTTGATAGATTGGTTTACATTCTATCTTTATTACCTTATAGAATTATTTTAGTATTTGATTTTTAATTTTGATGGTCCACATTATTATTTAGATTGTTTTGTATATATTCTTTATATCTCATGTTAGTGTTTTTTCTTTAATATACATAAGTTGATTTTATTTTTTTATATTGTTATGTGAGCTTTATCCCTTCAAGGGATTTTTGGTATATTCATTTATTTTTCTTTTTTGGTTATTCTTTAGAGCCTTTGCTTTTATATCTGGGTCATTATATAGAGCTTTGGCTTTTTTATTGATTTATTATTATATATTTTTTATTATTTGTTATTATTGTATTAAATGCAATTGTTTATTTAGTTATGAAGTTGACTCTTATTGATATTCTTTGCTTAATGCAACGTCTAATAACTGAGAGTATTTAGTTTGATATGCTTTTTTACCATCAATTTTTGCATATTTATACGCATATAATATTGCTGTTGTTGAGAAATCTGAACCTTTACATTTATCTCCATATATTTTTTACATGTGTTTTTTAATTGTTGGTTACTTTTTGTCAATTGTTTATTATTATATGTATATGTACATGACTTTATCTTTTGGATAGTGATAAATTAGGTTATAGTTCCTTATTACAAGGCAACTTTACCTGGGAGCTTTATTGTTCCATGTTATGCAAGCTATATGGATCTGTAATGGATCAATGTACTCTTTAGACCGACTCATTCTGGTAATCATGACGACGATAATCCTTACGGCGGGACTATCAGCTGTGAATGAATCGCATCTCTAACAAGTATGAATGGGAACCTTACATGATTGGAGGTTTGACATCATGTGTCTTTTTTTCATCTTTTTTTCTTTGTATTGCTGTACAGGTCCCAGAGCCTGTCTTGAGAGCTGCAACTAATTCAACAGTTTAAATTGATTCATTTATTGTATTATACCATAAGGATAACTAGCGGCCAATTTTATTTTTGTATTGTATTCTTGCTTTCTCTGGTTATCTTGGGCAGCTTACCCATTCATGGAATTTTTGGTTTGGCTCATTTTTCTCAACGTTATGTCTACTTTAAGTTGTGTGTCAGATAGGATAGAGAGAAGACAAGGTTATCTCTCTCAAACAGTTCCCCCTATGACGAATGGGGGATCCGTCAACAATGTTGATATGTATTGTCTGTTTAACAAATTGGAAACGTTAGTATGTACGTAAAGTATGAATGGGAACTTTACATGATTGGAGGTTTGACATCATGTGTCTACCGGGCAGACCATTGGCGGATTACAATCATGTGACTGTGAGAGATTGCTATTTATAACGTATCGTTATACAGTTAAATTACGCCTCTGATGAAACAGCTAAGTTAGAGCCAAGAAACACGTCAGGCTGGTAATGACCAAGTTGGTGTGGATTGGAGGACTTTCTTTATAAGCCCGGGGTTAAAACTCAATAGCATTGTATTTTTTTATTGTTTGTTTTAATTTGGATATTAAATTAAAGATTTTATCAATTCTATACTGTTGTTTTTTCTCTTTTCTATCTTTTTTCTTTGTATTGCTGTACAGGTCCCAGAGCCTGTCTTGAGAGCTGCAACTAATTCAACGGTTTAAATTGATTCATTTATTGTATTATACCATAAGTTTAACTAGCGCCCATTATTATTTTTGTATTGTATCCCGATTAGCGGACTGCATAAGGGACAGGGCTTACCTGAAAGTGGATGGAGTTTGCATAATGTGCCCATTTATGGGTGGAATTTGGAAGAATGGGGGCATGGCTTATTTGGTCCCTCTTTTGAGATTCTAAATGTTGGTAGGTATGATTTACATGAACCTCCTAAGCATACTACATATCTTTGTCTGGCGGCCGAGAGGTCAAATCAAAGTGCAGGAAGGGGGTGCTAAGTCTCCCCTCTTCCCACTAAAAAAAGTCTAGAACTTCTAGCTATCAGACATTGCTGTAGCTAGTGTGGTGATGGCACTGAAAGGTATAAAAAGATCATTATCTCACCAAACCATATTATGTTTCATTTGTTATATTTCAGTACATAAATTTACCAATCATTTTTTCAGTCTTACACCTTGTTACGGCCCTTCCTTTTATTTACTTCCCTTATAATTGCGCATTTTATAAATTCTTTTTAAACATACTCCAGCATATTTGATGGATACTTAATGGCATTATTATAGTATTCAATTTGATTCAGAATACTTTTATGGATTTCAAATGGCATACACACTGTAAATCCAGATTACCATGCATCTAGGGGGATATACAATATTGAGGGCAATCTGCAGTGTTCTATAAATATCATATAAAGGTGTATGTTATTTTATGAATACAAGTCTTATTTTGCAGTATTCAGGGTTCTGAGCTACTGTGAAGTGGAGTTTTATGAGCGTTACATGTGCCATTGCCTGTGGAATAGATAAGCAGTAAAACAAGATTTCCTGGAAAGTAGGAGGAAGGAAGCCTAGGTAGACTTCGACCACAGCACACATGGCTTTTACTGAAAGGTATCTGAATCAAAATCCTGACATTCCAGTGTGATTTCCATCCACTTTCACTAACCTCTGCACAGGCTCTGCTGAAAGATTTGAGTTGCCTATATAATACTGAACTCAGTTATACTGACCTATATAATACTGACCTCAGGGTTGCTGTTCTTTGGTGGTGTACTGTACATTGATTTTGTGGTACCTGCCAAATTTTCGGGAAGTTTCGAAAACTGGTAATTTATGTGTCAATTTGTCTTTAGTAGATAAGCAAATCACACAAAAATAATGACTTTTCCAACTATTTCTGCAAATCGAAACATCAGTTCCTTATTGGTTGAGTTGTGGTATCCATTATATCTGTAATTTTTCAGGTCAATATTATAAATCACATATGATAAATCTCTAGAATACAAACTGTGCATGATGGTCGTGTCTGATGCTGTAAAGTTAATAAAAAATGTGAGGAGATTTAATATTTAAAAGACAGTGAGGAGAGTAGCGTAAATTGAGGGGGACTAAACAAGTGTGAGAATACAATTGGATTGAGTTTGTATCTGAAGTAAAAATGGTGCATAAGTGGATTTTATTTTCTTACAAGTACTGAACATATTGATCTCTGGCTTTTTTTCTAAAAGCATCTCTTGCAAATTGCTGATAATTCACTAGTTCCATCTGACACACTTATGGATTTTAGAATATGGAATTAGAAGGATTTCGAAATTCCTGAACGGAAAGGGAACTCAGTTCCTACAAATAACATCTTACAGGAACTTTGTTGCTGGGGGAAAGATATATGATATTGGGATGAGTTTCTATATAAGGGGGTTGCAAAAGATAATGGGAATGTACAAATTACTGTAAAATATAAGGGTATTAAAAGCCACTGAGTAGTTTTGTGACTTTATAAAAGCCTGGACCTGTTTCAGTACTCATATACAGGTAAGAGAACGCCATTGTTACTTCTAATATCCTTTTTATTTATTTACTTTACAATGAGTCATTGGACACGAGTGACATCACCTTTCACTAAATATATGATTATGATTATATTTCACAGGAGTGACATCACTATGCTACACTAACTACATCACTACTCACCAAATACACACAGACAGGGGTCACAACTAATGCTGAAGAAGGGGGGCGACTGCCCAGGGTGCAACGCTAAAGGGGAGGAGGGGTGGCAGTTTATGAATATTTTAGGTAAATTTGGTTAAAATTAGGGATGTGCACCGGCCACTTTTGGTGTCTCGTGTTTTGTGTTTTGGATTCGGATTTGCTTGAGGTTTTGGGTTCGGATTTGTTTCGCAAAACACCTGACGAAAGGTTTGGTTCGGATTTAAGGTTTTGGATTCGGATTTATTTTGAAAAAAACATAAAAAGTGTTAAAATCAAGTTTTTTTGGTTTATTTTCACTCCTATGCTATTGTTAACCTCAATAACATTCAATAACAATCATTTCCACTAATTCCCAGTCTATTCTGCAGAATCAGTGAACTTTGTAATATTGCAGTACCACTGGACTTATACCGCTGAATCAGTGAACTTTGTAATATTGCAGTACCACTGGACTTATACTGCTGAATCAGTGAACTTTGTAATAGCAGTACCACTGGACTTATACTGCTGAATCAGTGAACTTTGTAATATTGCAGTACCACTGGACTTATACTGCTGAATCAGTGAACTTTGTAATATTGCAGTACCACTGGACTTATACCGCTGAATCAGTGAACTTTGTAATATAGCAGTACCACTGGACTTATACCGCTGAATCAGTGAACTTTGTAATATTGCAGTACCACTGGACTTATACTGCTGAATCAGTGAACTTTGTAATATTGCAGTACCACTGGATTTATACTGCTGAATCAGTGAACTTTGTAATATTGCAGTACCACTGGACTTATACTGCAGGATTGTTTTTGGATATTTTTTTTTAATTTCTTTCTTTTATAATTATTTTTTTTAGAACTTTTTTTGGACTGAGCAGAACACAGCACAGCACAGCACAGCACAGCACAGCACAGCACGAGATATAGCAGGACAGAGGACCACCTAACACAACCTCCCTCTACCCTGATCAATGCCCGAGTGAAGATGGCGGCGACTAGCGGGGAATTTACAGAATACGAGTATCGCGAGATCCGACAGCGGGATTATGACTCAGAGCCTCGGTTTCAGTTTTGCAATTGGCGGGAATACCCGGATCTGTCTCGGATCCGGCTCGGATCGGCAACGTTCGGGTGGGCTCGGATTTCAGAAATCCGAGTGCGCTCATCTCTAGTTAAAATTGAAGGGCCAGGGGGGCAGCAGTTTTCCTTCTCGCCCCAGGCGCTAAAATTTTAAGTTACCGCTCTGTACACAGGTAAAAGTATACAGAAAAGATTGAAACGCTGTGCACAGCAGTGAGGTCCACTTGATTAATAAAAAAAAAATCTCATCAATAATAATCATAATAAGCAGCAGCTTTAAATTAAGTTCCCACACTGTCTTTGTAAATGGGTGAAAAGTGATCAAAGCATACATGAGAGTATTATTCTTGAATTACGTTAATTTATGGTTAAGGATTGAAACATGCATTTGAATTATACATTCTGAATGTGATTATAAATAATAGCATGTTTTCCTTACATCTTGTTGGTAAGTAATTCAGTGAAACAGAACAGAAAGAAAAGGAGAAAAAATGAACGAGGCGGGACTGTAAGAGATTAGCATTCTACAAGAAAAGGAGGGAAGGGCTGGCTTTGGTATTGGAGCTGGAAAGAATGTAAACATACAGAATGAGAGAAAGCAGCAAGAAAGAAAAGTGTAAGGCGGTGAAAGCAAGCATGCAGTGAAGCTAAGATAAAAGCGTGTTGGGTGTCTAGAGCAGGAACAGAGGGAGGAGATAGAGGACGATTCAGCAGATTTCCTCACTCTCTCAGCAGCCCGGACTCTTTCTCTCCAGGTAGACACAGGCTTCAGTGGAATCTTTCATCCGAGGCTGCAGGTAAGAGACTTTCCTGCTGATTATGACGGCAGTAATCTCCCTGCCCTATCTGCGGTGCACAGTCAGCGTGTATGTCATTTGTTTGTGATCACAGCACAGCCACTCACACAAACCTTTGCCTGCTTCTGTGTACACCACCACTTACTGACTGACTCCCTGCAGCATCGTCCTTGATCAAGCCCATGGGACTCAGACTATTGCCTCTCATTGCCATTCACGCGTTTAACTCTGCTCTCTCTGTGGGCATTAATATTACAGCTACCAGCTGGCCTAGAAATGTACTCGCTGAAGAGCTTTCAAAGCTGAATCATCTCAAATAGAAAAACATATAAATAATAAATAATGTTAGATGGATAGATGCATGGTGTGCTGTTTTCTACAATACAATATACATTTCTGTCCATAATGATAGGTTGTATGCAGGGTTTATTTGGCACATTGTTTTATTTTGCCTTTCTTATCATATGTATTAAGAAGATAAAATGACAGCCCTCTGCAGCCTCATATGGGCAATATATCCTCACCCTACTGATGTTGATCTTCCAGGAGGTTCAATTTAGTTATTAAGAAACAAATGAATGATGGGCAAAAATAAAATCACTAGTACTTTGTAATTGTAATTTGTCTGGCTAGTTGTCCTCTTGAAACATGTTACTGTGTTGTCAATCTTACTACTACTACAATCTTACCTGTGTGCTGGATATGTCATTCTAGATGAAGTGACTGTAAGTGGATGTCACTGTCATCAGATAATAGTTACAAATTACACTTTGTACTTCTTGTACAGTTTTATGAGGTTTTTTTTGCACACAAAGAAAATTATAAAATGTCCAAAGTTGTCTTTCATACCAACGCCAAATACATTATTTTGTTTATGGTTTCTTTATGATTTGGAGAGTAATATTGTATTGTCTATGTATGATCTAAGAGAAAATGGGCATATCTCTATCTAAGCACATCATTCATTGTTTACGCCTATGCGCTGCTAATGCGCTTCTCAACTGTTGTCAAACTATCTGTCTGAAAATCACATTACAATTAGGATGAATGGTTTCCTAAAATCTTGCTCCCATTGTAAATTGTAAGGCTGCGTTTAAAATTTTAGTCAAGAGACTGCCTTAAATAAAATATAATTGGTATAACATTTGAAACAAATGTCCATTAGAATTTTAAAAACAAGAACGGGTTTTGCAATGTGGCTGACATTTGAGCTGGCAATGAGAAAGTACAAGAATGGGTTTTTTCTCTGTACCTGTCGTTTTCTGTATATATGGACAGCTACATAATGTATATTGTACCATAGCTATCATAACGTTGGATGATAAAGCATGGCAAAGAGGGTCATGACATGCATAAAAGTGGGTGCTGCATGGAGAAAAGAGGATGTGGCCTCAATTTTGCAAGGGAAGGGGATAGGGGGGTGAAATTGCAAAACTATGCCCAGGATGCAAAATTTCCTAGTTACATCTCTTGGTCTTATTCGTAGAACATATTTAACAGCCCAGCCTCCAATTTGCATGCTGTTCAGTGCCCATGCCACAGCCTTACTTCACGGTAGATGCTCTCTTAATAGCTGTAATTGATGGTGAAATTGCTTTGGAGGATAACAATACAAATACATTGTAATTGTGTTGAAGATAACCTTATTATATTTATACCAATACAATTTCTAGGAACAACTTGCAGCCTGACCGTTACAATCTGATTGGACACAGAGTAAACATAGAACTGATCATAAGCATTTCAATGCAAGACAAGTGATATATTTGGCTTGCATCATAAATAAAGTGTCATTGTTATGGACAAACACATTTCACACATTTCTTTTTAAAAAAAAATGACAGTGCGCTTCCTACAAATCAGACACAATTATGGGCCAGATTCATTAAGGAACGTAAATGCGATAAGCCTACGATTTCAAGGGCGTAACAGAGGGGTTAGGATCAGCGTATGCACAAAGTCCATGTACAGAAGGAGTGCTATGCTCGACTTAAGCTTTGGTCATCTCTAAGGTACGTGTTTTTCAGCCGGATCACTTGCACTAGCTACAGTGCAGGTGTAAGTCCTGATTGATAGCAGTGACAGTTGCGTATGCATGCTTGAACATGTGTTTGCAATCAGGAGCAACTGTAAAAATTAATTTTATGTAGACATTAATAACATCCTGATAAATGTATTTTATGAGAGTTGGTGAAGTTTTTACATTAATGACTATATTATTAACAGGTGACAATCGTTGTTTTTTTTGTCTGTGTTCTGATGGAACGTTATATCAAACGTATTATACGTATTCAGCAGTGTGTTCTGTCTGTCTCAATACGCCAAGTACCGAATAAGCAGAGCGTACCTATACCCATAATTAACAAGAGAAGCTTCTTTAGATCTGCTTGAAGATGAATATGATTGTTTTACATGCTTTAATGAATCAGACCCCTAACATCTATGTAGAAGGGATCCGAAGAATCCCAAAATTCTAGAACTGTGAATTATGGCTGAATTTTCCCGATGACATTGGGAGTGCAATATGACAATTGGACATTTTGCGAGGCTCAATAGTTTCTAGTCATGCTGTAGCTGCCAAGGTGCCTATAATTGGTAATTTTTTCATGGTGTGCTTTATAATTACACATTTAAAAGTTAGGTTGGCTATAATGTTGATAAGTCAGTCAATTTTGATAAGGAAATATGGTCTTCGTTTGTATAATAAACAATCAAAAATGGTCAGAAATTAAGTGTGGTAAAATTGGTCACCAAACTGTTTGATCTGCAATAAAAGTATTAATCCAAAAACAAAAATTACACGTGTGTGCACCATTAGAGCTATAGGCCAGGTATTCATTGGCATTGCAATAGCGTATTTATCGCTAGTGAATATGTATGTCAAACACATTTGTTATTAGGAGCTCACTGTAGGCTTCCACATACAACAAAGTATCTTAACAGGTATTACTGCTAACTTTTGGACTGACGAAATAACGAATGTCCTTATCATGTTTTGGATAGATATAGATAAAAGTAATTGTTCTGTAGGACCCAAAATATTGTGATGGCAAATGTATTATTGTTGAACTACAAGTCCCAGCAACCCTGGCATTCATTAACTGCTTGGGCAGGATGATACTTATGAATATGTAGCTCAACTATGTACCTAACTGGCAAAAAAAACCCACAAACAACAGTTTACAAGGTCTTATTAGACTCCTAAACCAATAAGGAATATTCTGTGTCCATTCCTGATAAACCATACAAGAATGACATTCCTTGCTCTTTGCGAAGCTGTGACGAGAATGAATGAAGGTATCAATGCACAAACAACTAGGGCGGCTTGCGTCTGGTTTGCTGAAGCATTGTAATACCTCTCTGATTGACTGTATGTGTATAGACCTCAAAGTCAATTAAGTTGATTAATTTGCATCACATAAATTTAAAAGTCTTTGTAAACTAGTGTCTGTGTTTTTTTTTAAATAGTAACTATTGTGAAACTACATATTCCAGCATGCCATGGCTGCCGTTTGTAGTTCCACAGGCTCCAGTATTTTCTGGCAGCCACTCCCCAAGGGGTACCAAGAAGAGTCCCACTGCTATTCAGCACAGGTTGGTTAGTCTTGGAGGCGGCCAATGATTTCTGCGGACCCAATTTTCTTAGGGAATTCCTCCCCGTGCTGACAGGGCTGGTTCCACATTGTGACATAGGGGACCGCATGCTGCAGGTCTCCCTGTTAGAATCCCACTTTGGCAAGAAAAATGCAAGTGGACACCATAGGACTTGATTCCAGGTCCTGTGCACTTGGGATCAGTCTGTGTCAGCTGAGCACAGCAGGAGCTGTTTGTCAATATTCCTGTTCATTAGAACTTGATCCTCATGAATTTGCATGGACCATGCTCTCTGCACATTTCCTGCCTGTAGCCATTCCCTTGCAATCTGGGAGGATATGAGGCTGGAAACCAATAGCAGTTGTTTCCTAATTAATATGCCCTTGTACCCATAGTCCAGCTTTTCCTGATTGCTTTTCTTTGCCGACTGATTATTTGGAGTCTGATCATTGGCTTTGTCTGACAACCACTCCGGCTTTGATTTCCCAGGCTTTGTTCCTGACTTTGTTGCTGGCTACCAGCAACTGAGATCCTTTCCTGAACTTTACACAATAGCAACCCCTGTGCTGTTCTTCCCATGACACTTCCTTTAAGAATGTGACCAGCACAGCCTTGCATAGCCTGGTGCTGGTTGTGACTTTGAATCCCCGCTAGTTGTCCAACCAATAAACAAAAATAGGTGATCTGATTGTTACTTCTTTTTTTAGGGAGGGAGGGGTGGTCGGTGTCATGTTCTACATTTGGTTAATTAATTATTTTTTAAAAACAAAACATCTAGCAGTAATCATCATGAAGTTGATGATGATGACTACCTTATCTTTACATTAGCTTCAAGTCTTAGGGCTAGATTTACTAAGCTGCGGGTTTGAAAAAGTAGGGACGTTGCCTATAGCAACCAATCAGATTCTAGCTATCATTTATTTAGTGCTTTCTACAAAAATGACAGCTAGAATCTGATTGGTTGCTATAGGCAACTTCCCCACTTTTTCAAACCCGCAGCTTAGTAAATCTAGCCCTTAGAGTCGTATCTATATACTCAATTTTTTAGTTGCAAATTGCATTTCACTGCTATAGGTTTATGCCTACGCTCTGGTCTCAAGACTGTGACCTATGCTAAATCAGGCCATAAATATGCAAATTTATATAAGTTTGAGAATTTCCATCCATACTCAAATAACTATGACTGAACCCTACAAATTGGATAGAAATAAAATGACAAATTAAATAAGCTATAACACCTATGACAATGTGGTCTAAACAATGCACTATTTGTTACATTTCATGGATTAGTAGTTTACTGATTTGTGTACTGACGTTAGGTATTTCTTTTCAATGTAGAATTCAGTGATATTTTGCAGGATGTTATACATCATAGGTGTCATTTTATTTTTACTATGTTTTGTACATGGCCGATACAAATACCTTGAAAGTTGAAACATACTTGATTTGTTATGGTGTTGCTCATATTTAGGTGTTTGTTACGATTATTATTTTTGATTGATGTGATGAAAGTTGATAAGGTGTTGGTAATAGGTGTTTATTGCCAAGACTTTTCATTTACACAGACTTCCTGTATTCCTGTGTACAAAAGGAACATTACTAGGTTGTTACTCTTGGTTATATACTGAAGGAAGTTCAGCCTACAGTCAGTGAGTGCATTATAAAACAGTAGCTTGTTTCCTAAAAGTAATAAAACCTGTATAGTTTATGAGATGTGTTAATTGGTCTCCATGTGTTCGTAAAACTGCATATTTCTTATTGTCAGAAATGTGTTGCATTGGGTGTAGAAGAACAGTATGAGTGTCCTCACTCTGCAACACTGATCTGGCTAACTTGTTTGACATAAGTACTGAACCTTCTGGGCATGCATTCAAATGTTCAAATAAGCTCAATACATATTTCCAACACTACTCATGTACTTTTGCAAGCCTTCTTCTGACATGCATTTTTTCAGTGCATTGCAAACACCATTCATGTTCGCATTCTATGTTTCATAATTTATTTGCATTTTGTTGCAAAGTTGTGAGTTGTGAGGTATGTTACTGTTATTGAGTTATATTGGTCCATGACCGCTGTAAAAAATATGTCACAATCTGCCTCTGGCTGCTCTGCAGCATCTCCCTTGTGGATGCTGCTTGCCTCCTGCAGCTCTTGTCTACCAAAGAACTATATTGGACTTTGCCTTTATATGTATTCAGCTTGCAATACCACTGTGCCGCCAAAGGGGCCACTGTGGTACTTGGAGTGCTCTCCTACCTGCCAGAGCTAAGATCCTTACTCCAGAAGGTTTAGCACCTGTCCTTGGCCTATAAAAGCCTGCCTGTCCCAGCAGCCTTTGCCAGTTCATCTGTTGCCTTACTGCTGCTGGTTTCCCTGTTTATGAATCCTGTTTGATTTCCTGGTTTTGACCTCTGTTTGGCTCCTTGTTTTGCACCTCATCTTAAGATACAGAAGCGGCTTTATTGTGACTACTCTTCTGCCTTCTCCCTGGTATCATGGTGGGCCGTGTGGCTTTGACCCATGACTTGTTTGACCCTCCTTGCTTTATGGTGTCTGCATTCCATTTCACCACTAGTAATCCTGCACCTACACTCACGGGCATATCCAGCTCCTGTGTCTGCATTTCATTGCACCCTGTGTGTCATCTCCACTGTCTAGTGGTAACACCTCCGCCGACCACTACACTTTCTCCGCTTGCTGATCATCCTATGCCTCGTGCCACCCGAGTTACTTAGAGTCCTGCTTCCTGTAACGTATCCGGTGCCTCGTGTCTCCAGAGTCCAAGTAACCTGCAGTCCTGATACCTGTGACTCACCTGGTGCCTCTTGCCTCCCGAGTAACCTGCAGTTCTGACACCTGTTACTCATCCGGTGCCTCATGCCTCCAGAGTAAATCAAGTATCCTGACACCCGTGGTTTCTCCGGCTTCTCATTGCTGCCTCTTCATCTCTGGCTTGCTGAGTAATCCTTGCTATATCTGCCATACTCTGCTGACTTGTATTTGATGTCTTACCATTTATTGCATCCCTTACATGTGTAACTCGTGTTAAATAAAACCCACTTTGTTCCACTTGCACTCTCGCAGTGGATTTTATATTGGGAACAATGACAAAATAGTAATTTCCTTTTTATATCATACTTCTTATTAAACGTATGTAACACTGTCAGACCACATCTCCTCCTTCTCTTTTGTATAAAATGATACTGCCATGACATTGATGAAAATAGAGGCAATTTAACTATTTAGTGGACCGGTGTGCAAGATTAGTGATCCTCCCCCCTTTATATGCATATCTCTGAATGAATTGGAACTCTTCAGTCTAACTCTCCTTCATATTTCACATGTGTGATAAGAAGTCAGCTGGGGAAGGTGGAAACACACAGAAGGGTAGGGAATAACGGTTCTGCTCTGCACGACAACATGCATTAAAGTGGCTGGATCCAGGGGAGGGACCAACCTGTCAATCTGTCTCGCCGAAGGGCAGTTTCCGAGCAAACCCATTCAAGTATCCACCTGAGGTGGCGATGGGCCCATATATATATGCCTCATATGTCCCCACAATCATTCCCCATGTTACTCCCCCCTTCACAATCTGTTGCAACTGTGAAAATAATACCTACATTTTAAATATAATATATTTCCTCAATATATCCAATAGATTTGAAAGAAGGATGGCATCCATAGCCTGTCACAGTTATCTTGTTATCTGAATAAAATCTGCAATGCATTAATAATCCATCAAAATATGCACATCAATAGTAGTGTGAACTTCCATTTTAATTAATGAATTTTAATTTAATGTTGCCTTACAATCATTTGAAAAGTGAAAATTTGTGATATTGAACATGAAGAGGAATTTATGAATCTAATCTTACATCAATATTCTTTCTATAAACTCTAAATTGTACTGGAGCTTAGTGTTATGCACAGGGCCGGATTAACCCGAGGTCTAACTGGGCTACAGCCCAGGGGCCTCGGGCATCTGGGGGCCCTTGACAGAGCTCAGCAGCATTATTGATCGGGTCCGATCAATGCTGCTGAGCCGGTCACTGTTGTCCTTCGGCGGTGCTCAGTAATCCCCATACTGAGGAGATCTCGCGAAAGTGTCACTAGATCTCCCCAGTAAGGAGCTTACAGCGCGCCGCGGAAGGACAACAGTGAAGGAGGTAAGTGCTTGGGGGGCGGCGGCCGGCTAACGGGGGGCCTCATGGGGGAATGGGGGCCCCCTTAGCCCAGGGGCCTCCATTCCCTTAATCCGGCCCTGGTTATGCATATACCTACTTACTCATACTAAGTAGACATGTGAGTTGTTACTAAACTGTGGAATGGCCAAAGACTTTACCAGGACCTCTCCATGTAGGCAGGTGGCCTTGTGGGGCTGCCTAGAGGCCATCTGATGTGTTTTATAATTTTTTATTTTTGTCATATTTTTTTTACATGGACTGCAAGGGTGGGGGACTTGGCAGCCCTGACTCATCCGGCTAGCTGCCTATCTGACTGGATAGCTGCTTTCTGATTTGCAGCCAGATTGTCTCACAGCGCATAGCACGCATTGAGGGGCTCATAGGGGCAGATTCAGTTCAGCGCAAGGAACTGCTGAACATCTCCTTGAGGTCCAGATGCGTATATTGCCAGCTGTTATGGTAAGAAATCTCTCCCTATTTTTCTACGTATCTCTGAGGGAAAGAGCAGAGATTTCTGTAAAAACCCTAAAGCAACGTGTCTCTGAGGACTGTTCCGGAGATTAGTTGCGTCACCTTACGCTGAATTAAGTATTCCCATTAGAATCACAAGAAAAATGACTAACAACGAGATGACGCCTACGCCATGCTCGTTTTGACGGATACGTGATGGACTGTGAGACTCTCAAAAGGTACAAGAAGAATTAAATGAGGGGAGGCTGCATGTAATGGGGAGATCAACACAAGGATATGAGATAGCATAAATAGGCAGGCCCTGATATGGGGGGGAAGAGTCAATACAGGGTGGGGGGGCATATATCAGTGGGTCCATGATATAGAGGAGAATCAATACAGGCGGCATGATATGGAAGAGCACTAACTACATGCCCCTGTTGTGACATGGCCATGCCCCCAATTTAGCAGTGACCATGTCCCCTATCTGGTTTCCGGGGACAGACATGTTGGGAGGTATGGATATGGGGAAGAGTCACTAGAATGTTCTCTGTATTGTATGGTGGTCAGTAAGAAGTTTTCTGTATTGTATGGTGGCTACTAGGATGCAGTTTGTATTGTATGGCGGACATTTGGATGCTCTCTGTATTGTATGACACTCCCTAGGATGCTCTCTGTATTGTATGACACTCCCTAGGATGCTCTCTGTATTGTACAGCTGCCCCTTGAATGCTATTTGTACTGTTTGGTGGTCACTAGGATGTTATCTGTATTATATGGCAGTGATTAGGATACTCTCTGCTCTGTAATGTATGGCAATCACTAGCATGCTCTGTATTGCATATAGATCACTAGGATGATATCTGTATTTCATATTGAGCACTAGAATGATGTCTGTATGGTGGTCAATAGGATGTTCTCTGTGTTATATATTGGTCTGTAGAATGCTCTTGTATGGTTTGCTAGTCAAAATGATGATCTCTGTATTGTATGACAGTCACTAGGATACTCTGTTATATATTGGTCACTAGGATGCTCTTTATTGTATGGCATTCACTAGGATGCTATCTGTATTGTCTGTCTGTCACTAATTCTGGCCAAATTATAATGCAAAACCACTTAATATCTGCTTCGTCTTGCAGTACATTTTGAAAGTAGCATTCAAGGCAGTATTTTTGTTTAATTTGAACAAAAAACAGTTTTTTTAATTGTTGATGCTAGTGTTTACGAGTAATCACAGTTATATTTAAATGTATGTGCTTTATTTTTATTTTTGAAAGCCACCTCTGCCACCAAAAAAAGGTACAGAGTCCTTTTTTGGGGGGGGCAAGGACCAACCACCATGCTTCACATTGTATTTGTAGGTAAGGACATTCCAACTACACTTTGCGCTGTGGAAAGTTTGTCTGCGTCTCAACTGAACATCATGGTATCCCTGTGACCAAATTATCCAGGTTGGGAATTCCCTGTTGGACTTTTTATTTACATTTGTACAGTATTTTCATTATTTAACAACCAATAAGTGTTTTATGACGCAGTTAAATTGCAACTGATTCTGTGGATAATCCCTTATACAAAATAGCATCATGTAGGGCTGTGCTTGATCCATTGTCACCCAGGAAAATTAATTTACTTTCCATTTTTAATTTGCATACAGTAGTTGTCTTTTAGAGTCTAGAAGTGGCTCATTGGCTTATTCAGTCAAACTGGGCTCATTTTCTTTTGCTGCTTATTGTGGAGATAGAAAATCACTTTTCACTGCAATTTATCAATAAAATGTCGCTTCACTGGGCTAGTTTCGGGGGATTTTCACATGTGTTACGGAAAGGCCAGGCTTGGTCTCTCAGTTCTACTAAAAAAAAAATAATAAAAAAAGAAAATTACTAAAACAAAAAGTAAAAAAAAAAAAAAAAAAAAGAAAAGATAAAAATTATTATTGTAATGCCACATTTTTGTTATAATACTTGAGCCCATCCCTAGATCAGATGGGGCCCAAGCCCATACTTGCTTACTCTCCCGGAATTTCCAGGAGGCTCCCAAATTTCGGGGAGTCCTCCCGGACCCCTAGAAGAGTAAGCAACCCTCCCGATCCTAAAAATACCGACATTCACAGCATTGAATATCGGGGGTTGGGCCTTATTCGTGTCATTAAGCCCTACACCCACTGTTCAATGCTGTGAATTTAGGCATTTAATAGAGAGGCCCCCTCCTACCCCTATCATGTGACCTGACTATGCCCAAGCCCCCCTACTGCTCTAATGTAAATAATAAATGTCAGTTTACCAAACAGGTAGGGGTTACTTTTCTTGAGTGCCTTCACCAGAATCTTCTGTCACGCTTGTGGGGATGTGAACTGTGGGTGTTTCCACCAGGAAATGACTCGGGAGACCCTTTGTACCTGACAAAAACCTGACAAAAGGAGCTCCTTGGGCACACAGAAACTCGCAGATTCTTTAAAAGTCAACTCGGCACATTTATTAAAGGGTTGGGAAGGTAGGGATGTGAGATAGTCGGCAGTCACAAACAAGTAAACATAAAAAATGCAGTAAATGCAAGCAGTTGTGATACAATAAGCAATGAAAGCTTTTAATGATAAACACTGAAACAGCATATAGTTTCACTGTAAGTTAATTCGACAATAGAATTTGCTAACACAATGGCAAATCAACAGTGTGTGTTTACTTGCATCCCATACACCCTGACACATGCTCCCAAATCATACCACACTCCTATGCCAAGTAGGCAAAATATTAATATTATAACAGTACTGTCAACAATGGCTACCGTAAGTGCACTTAACATTGGTAAGATAAGTTACTCGGCAGATGTATGATAAAGTCAGTACAATTTTAAGTACATCTCCAATGTAACTCACTAATTGACTGAAGATAAATTGATTAATCTTTTGTTGGCAAATCTGCAATGCTCCTTATGGCTGGTGTAACTCTCATCTAAACACACAGGGCCTAGTTCATCAAGGCATGCATACTGAACAACACCTGAAATCATCATAGCACGGATTTCAAGATACAAGTGCTGTTGAATTCTCTGTACAGCGCTGCAGCCATAGATTGTAAACTTGCCAGCAGCGCCCTCTTACCTCTCTGTATGTATTACCCAGTATAGTTTTATTGCTGTTTGTTCCCAATTGTAAAGCGCTACAGAAATTGCTGCCGTTATATAAAAAAAGTTGATGATGATGAATTAGTGGCGCTATATAAATAGCTAATGATGATGACTTACTGTACCTTATCTTAATTCTGCTAATAATACATGGCTGGAAGACATTCTTTCTGGCTGATGTTGATACTGTTATGTATCGGTTCAGTCTTTTGTTCCTCTCCATCTGCATAAACAAATTATAGTTTATATACAAGTAATAATGTGTAAAATACATTGTAAATGACCTCTATTGTACTCATTTAATATGAATGACCTCAGAGAGAGGAAACATAGATTTGGGCAGAGAGCAGAGCCCACATCTTAGGTAGCTTTATAATGCATTACTAATCTCTGTAGTAATAAAAAAATCAGACTCCAGGTATCTGGTGGCTTTATCGTAAATAGCCCCCTCCCAACCTGATCTCTTTAGTGATAAAAGTCAGAACCCAGAACTCTGGTGGCATTACTATATATGCTTTCCATACCCCACTTCTAAATTTGCAATTCGTTCACTGTCAGTAGTAATAAATTAATCAGATCCCAGATCTCTGGTGGGATTATTATACATACCCCCTCCCACACTAAAGCCTGTAGTAATGAAAAGTCAAACCCCAGATCTCTGGTGACATTGTTATACATAACCCCTCCCACCCTAAAACCTGTAGTAATAAAACAAAAACAGACCCCAGATCTCTAGTGACATTGTTATACATGCCCCCTTCAATACTAAAGCCTCTAGTAATAAAAAATCATAACCCAGATTTCCGTGTACTGGACAGCTATGTGACAGCATTCTACACTCTGATTGGTGGGATAGTTCCAGTCAATTACCAATCAGTCTGTGGAAACCTTCAATTGCTTTGATGGCCAGCGCCATTCACCAATACAATGTGCAGTTGCAGGCAGCTGGCAGCTCCAAAATACATAAACTATACAGATGCCGGCCAGCCTCTGCAAGTGATCTACTTTTCTGCAGTCAGGGACTGGAAAAGCATCGGACTGAAGGCCAGGCCTCTCTTTATTCTTATTTTAAAAAATAGACTTATTTAAAAAAGAGAACTGATGCAAAAAAAGAAAGGAACTGTAACAAATATACACAAAAAAGGCAAAACACTTCTCTAAATACAAACAAAAAATAAGTCTAACCAAAAGAGACACTAGAAAAATGTAAATAATAATAACAATTTCAAACTTCCTCCCTGGCTCTATCTCAGGAATGGATCACTGATCTCTGGGCCCCATAGCAAAATGTAGGAGACTGCCTGCCAATGCAGTTTCAGTCTCCTGGGCCCCACGAGTGAGCAGAGTGTAGGCCTCTTTTGAGAATGTGCTGCTCCGAAACATCATGATTTGCATATTTTTAGTGGATATATTCATCCCGAATCATGATACTGTACTTATGATATATGCAGGGCCTGATCAACCACTAGGCTGACCAGGCTGCAGCCTGGGGCGCTGGGTCCCGGGGGGCGCTGCCCTGTGGGTATTTTTTTTATTTTTTTTAAAAAAATTTTTTTTTTCTTCATTCATTTTTTTTTCAGGGTGGGGGAGGGGGGGATCGCCGCGGGGGGGGGGGGGGGGGTGGAGGGCTCGACAATCAAAAGCAATGGTGGTCAGTGGTTAGCAACACACAGCCAATCGCCAGGCTGCCTGTTGCTGTGCAGCAGACAGGAAGCAGGACGTCTTCACTTCCTATCTGCTGATCTGAGGAGAGGAGCGACGCTGGCACAACTACAGGTAATTGAAGGGGGGAACTGCCCTGCATATCTATAGGGAGGGGGGGAACTGCCCTGCATATCTATAGGGAGGGGGGGGGGAACTGCCCTGCATATCTATAGGGAGGGGGGGAACTGCCCTGCATATCTATTGGGAGGGGGGGAACTGCCCTGCATATCTATAGGGAGGGGGGGGAACTGCCCTGCATATCTATAGGGAGGGGGGGAACTGCCCTGCATATCTATAGGGAGGGGGGGGGAACTGCCCTGCATATCTATAGGGAGGGGTAACTGCCCTGCATATCTATAGGAAGGGGGGGGGAACTACCCTGCATATCTATAGGGAGGGGGGAACTACCCAGCATATCTATAGGGAGGGGGGGAACTACCCTGCATATCTATAGGGAGGGGGGGGACTGCCCTGCATATCTATAGGGGGGGGGGAACTGCCCTGCATATCTATAGGGAGGGGGGGAACTGCCCTGCATATCCATAGGGAGGGGGGGGGAACTGCCCTGCATATCTATAGGGAGGGGGGGGAACTGCCCTGCATATCTATAGGGAGGGGGGTGGAACTGCCCTGCATATCTATAGGGAGGGGGGGAACTGCCCTGCATATCTATAAGGAGGGGGGGAACTGCCCTGCATATCTATAGGGAGGGGGAGAACTGCCCTGCATATCTATAGGGAGGGGGGGGACTACCCTGCATATCTATAGGGAGGGAGAGGGGGGACTGTCATGCATATGTATAGGGAGGGAGAGGGGGACTGTCATACAAATCTATAGGGTGGGAGGGGGGGGGGCTGCCATGAAAATCTATAGGGAGGGAGAGAGGTTGATATGTATGAAGGAGGGCAGAGGAGGGGGGCTGATATATGTGACTGGGGGAGTTTTGATGTGACGGGGGGGGGATAGCTAGCTAGCAGAGTGGAGGTAAGGAAAATAGCTGCAAGGGGGATGGATGCAGGGTGGGAGGTAAAGAAAATGGCTGCAGCAGGGGTTAAGGAAAATGGCTGTGGGGGGTATTTAAAAAATACAGCAGCTTTGGGGGGCAGGATCTCATGATTGTGTGGTGGTCACATGGGTGGTCTCAGCAATCACTAGAATACTAAATATTAGTGAGATGGGGCTGGTAGAGGTTTGTATTTGATTGACAACAAATATTCAGATATTGCTTATATATGCCTGTCCAATGGGGTACTTTTAGCTGGCCATAATGGAGTGTTTTGTTTTAACTAAAGGGCCTAATCATTCAGGGTTTGCATTATAATACATTTTTGCATTTTCAAAACAGGACGCCAACTTTCCAGAAGCCAGCGAGAGGATAACAAAGTTGCAAGAGAGAAGAGCAAGAACAGGTAAGAGACAATGGCACAATCTGTATAAATTTGAATGCTGGAGAATACACCTGAACATTCATATTCAGGAGTGTTCCTATACACCTATATATTCGGAGGAGAGGGGGGGGGGGGCGCTGCGGCCGTATTAGCCTAGGGCGGCCAGAACCCTTAATCAGGCCCTGGATATATGGTCTCCCTTGTCTTATGTTATCACAGATGTAGCCTTTCTAACAAAACTGCCCTGTTACCTTATTCAATGTTATATCGTACTTTCCAACTTTAAGATTTTCCTAATCGTGACAGTGCTCGAGCACAAGAGAAGGGGATATCTAGTTGTGGTGTGCCAATGCTTCTAAAGCAATAGCCGACCCCAAGCCCTCTTCCCCTCCTCCCCTTAAAACACCTCTTCAGTGCTCTGCTCACCTGCCACCTGCCGCTGTACACTCACATAGACAAGACACCCATAGCGGGGTACATCTCCCAACTGTCCTGGAATCGGCTCCTCAAGTTAGGACTGTCCCAAATTGGGACTGTTTGGAGGTATGCACAGGCTGCGATGGCGGCATATTACAGACAAATAAATCAGTAAATGTTTATTTTGAGCTAACCGTTTCACACATGCACAGTGGAACTGAAAGCACAGACTTGTACTTTCAATTTCACTATTAAAAAATAAAAAGTAATAAATTCTTCAAAATTATTCAACTAATAGAGCATTTGCTATTAAATTTTTTTCTGATATTATCCTGAGATGGCGATAGCAGAACAAGGATCGTGGGGGGTACATTTGTTTTCGTCAGAGATTGGGCTTTTCTCCCTTTAATAAATAGAGCTTTATCTCCTTTTACTGCTAATACGTTGTAGTAAAGTATTTATCTGACTTTATATTTTATTTGCATACTTCTTTTAATTTATTTGAAATTAGTTTTGCTTGAAAGTACCACACCCCATGTCTTTTCCTTTTTTACTCATATTACACAGCTATAGGAGATGCTTTATAATAATTAGATTTACCCATACTTGCCTACTTTCGGTAGGCGACGTCCGGGAGAGGGGCGTGACTAGAGGGCGGGAGGGGTGGGGCGCATCGAATCGCGTCATTTTGGCCAAAATGACACAATTCTCTGTGAATTGCGTCATTTTAACAAGTGGATTGCAGGAGAAATGCCAGCTCTCCCGGGAGTCTGGGAGACCGACCCGAGCGGTACAAAAATCAAGCATACTGTTTAAACAAAGTTGTGACAGATGCATTAGGGCCTATTTAAGAAAATGAGAAAAGCCCTTTCTCCAGCAAAAAAATATTTTTTTTACCACAATTAGGGCTTCTTCCTATTGAACAAAGCCCCTGGGCTAGAAGAGACTGTCACCAGGTTTAACCAGCGATAATTTTCATCGGGGGAATCCTATTTAACAATGACAGTGGCAGTGTCCTCCCATCTCAAGATGTTGATAGCAGAGAGTCCTAATTATTATTATTTATATAAAACATGTTTTCCTTAGTTGAAAACATTAACATAATTTTTCTTCTACTGTTGACATCTCTTACCACTGTCTCTGCCCTAGCAACATTTTTATAGTAAATTGTGGTGATAAGAGGTTTTCTATTGCTGCGTTAAGCCACATACTGAGTATGCCACACACCACAAAGGTTAGAACCTCTAAAACACCTGTAATTACACAAAGAACTGCATCTGCTACGCAAATAGCATTACCTATAAAAGCCCCAGACCGCACAAAATATTGCAGGCGAGGACACCAGGTGGAGCACCATAGCCAAAAAGGAGAATTGAACTCGATGATGTGGGTCATCGCAAAGGGGCAGTGCTACAACGTGGCGTGAAAAGCACCATTGCCGGAGATAAGAACTAAGGTCCATCCCCCATGCGTTTATGTGTGAGCAACCATGTTGGGACCCAGGAGGTAGGAAGGAGGTCCCTGTTCCCCGGCAGATGGTGAGGGTGGGCAACGGATGGCACAAGGCCACATTTAGTGAGAGCTCAATTACATGAGGGCAATAAGACTCCTAACTAGTCCAAACTTTGTTAAGAAGAAGGGGGGTGTGTGGTGAGGTGCGCCATAAGGGGGGTGCCCATGGCCAGATTGTCAGGGGGGCACAAAAGGAATGTTTCCCATAGTTTGGGGGTGGCCCAACATGTTATACTGGCAGTAATAAGAGCCAGATTAATGGGGCACAGCAAGGTACCAACAGGGGGTTCACCACCTTCAGGGATACACCATACAACATTACTACAACAGACACAGGTTGGCACTACAGGGAAAAGAAGCAGCGAGAGTCTGAGAGCTGCCTCTATCAGGCACCCCATGGAAGAGCCAATTGCAAAGATACCCCATTCCATGAGGGGAGTCACTGCATAGTGCAGTGCTGCTAATTGGGAAGTGTGGCTGGTATAAAGGTTGGAGACTGCATGGCAGAGGAGTACTTGGAGAGTGGGTTGGAGGTAATGAGGATCTATAATTGACAATCTGCATGTCTGCGACTGGGCGAGATAAAGAGCGTGTGTTATGCACCTGTGGTCTGTGCCTGTGGAACTACTTCCAGCAGAAGCGGCTGGTATGTAACGGCTGTTCTGTGCAGGAGTTTGTTGAGAGGAGAGACCATTACTATCTGCTTAAGTATGTACAGGAGGAGATTGTCATTTAAAATGAGTACCATTTTGAAACCATTATGCTTTTCTGTCCTGGAGGAAGTGAGAATAAAGAAGGAAGGGAGAAGTTCAATAAAGTTTTCTTAATTTTTGAATTGAGATGGCCTGGAGCCCAATTTCCTTTACATTCCACACCCCACTGCTATACTTGAGTGTGTCCACATGTGAATTGTGTTAAACACCCATGCATTCAGGAGGCTCCTATGGTAGTGTTTGCCCCTCTGGTAGTGTTTGCCCATGCCCACCAGCTAGACAGGGCAACAACGACCGCCTATTTATGCATTGTAAGGCACCCTTCAAACATCCTGATAGCCAGAGTGCATTTAGCTTGAAAATATCATTGTGTACAATTGTGCATTTTATAACTTGTAAGCTGTTAACTTGAATTTGAAGTTTGACCTAGAGCAGAGGTCGGCAACTCACGGCACGCGTGCCGAGGGTGGCACGCAGCCCCCTGTGTCCTGGTACGCCATCCGTCCTAAATGACAGCCGGAGAAGAACTGCTGCGCAAGCGAAGCAGTTCAGCTTTTCTTCGGCTGCCATTTATTCCTTTTAGTTCAGCTCTGCTCTCCGACATCTTGCGGACAGTGAACTGCCCAGTTCTTCCCAAGCACCATTGCGGAACGGATCTCGTCTGGAAGAGGTAAGTACACAATTATATTATTTTTTATTAATTTATTAGTGGCTTAAAATAATTTGAAGGGACTTTGTGAGGCATAACAGTCATTGCGGGCATTTTTTTGTGGCTGATTATTCACTGGGGGCATTTAATGTGTGGCTTAAAATTATTTGAAGGCACTTTGTGAGGCATAACAGTCATTGGGGGCATTTTTGTGTGTCTTAAAAATATTTTGAGGCACTTTGTGAGGTATAAAGTGAATTGGGGGCATTATTGTGGCATAAAATGTATTAGGGGCATTACTGTGGCATGAAATGCATTGGGGACATTACTGTGGCATAAAATGAACTGGGGGCACTTATGTGAGGCATACAATGAATTGGTGGGCAATTATGTGGCATATTTTGATTTGGGGCAACTGTGTGGCATATATTGAATTGGGTCAACTGTGTGACATACTTTGATTTGGGGGCAACTGTGTGGCATATTTTGAATTGGGGCAACTGTGTGGCATACTTTGAATTGAGGGCAACTGTGTGGGCTATTTTGAATTGGAGGCAACTATGTGGCATAACATGGCTTGTGGTGATTAATGTGTGTCATAAAATTAATTGGGAGTCTTACTGTGGCATAATATAAACTGAGGGTATTACTGCGGCATAATATGAACTGGAGGCACTATTATATGGCATAACATGAACGTTTATTTGTTGGTCCCATTACTATTAATATTATCATGATATTAGCATGATAAAATAAGAAATAATTAAATATATATATATATATATATATTTATACACACACACAGTGGTCGAAGTGGAAATTTAGTAGTGGCGGTACGGAAAATGTAAGTGGATGGAATTTTATGGTTTTCCAAACAAAACGGTAGAAGAAGAATTGACGTTATGGGGTACCACCGTATACAGAACACTTTGATACACACACATGCACTACTGGCACACCAGGGGGTAAATGTATTAATCTCCGGATTCTTGAACTCCCGCGAGTTCGGCGTCTTCAGCGCTTAAATTTAAAGCGGCGCTGCCTTGTAAAGAGAAATTTCCCTTTACAAGGCAGCGCCGCTTTAAATTCAAGCGCTGAAGATGCCGAACTCGCGGGAGTTCAAGAATCCGGAGATTAATACATTTACCCCCTGGGCTTGAAGACATATTTGCCGGCATACTGATAGAAAAAGGTTGCCAACCCCTGATCTAGAGGTTCAAGTTTGGATTCACAGCAGTTAAAAAACCCAGAAATGAGTTCCACTATGATGTAGCCAAATCTAACATGTTAGATCTTGTTTAGATATCACCGTGTCTTTATTTATCTTAAATACATAATTTATCTATTGTTAGAGAATTTAGTGTGAACTGGTTCGAGAACCACTTTGAATTTCAAGCTTCATAATTTTATCGACCTACAATCTACCATAATTTTCAATATGTTTTATTTCCATGTTGTTTCTATTATGTGCTGCTCATCTCCCATCCAGAGGGTATGTGGTCTGATTTTAATAGATTTAGAGTTTTTTTCAACCACAGTGTTTTGAATGATCATCTGTGTCCAATATATTTGGATTTGAATGGTTTTTGGCATTAATTGATTCATTAATTCTTCTCCTCAAATGTGGCTTATTGTCCCTTGGCATATTGTTCATGCAAGGATAAAACTGGAGAATTAGGGAAATTCATGAAAAGCAACAAAAATACCCTAAGAATTCCCATCTGTAGAAAATGTTGCATTTGAACACTTTAATGATTTTTTTGCACACAATTTTCATAATAAAGAGCAGGGAAACTTGTAGAATAGCAAAACACATGTTTGCAATCATGATTTTGTCTTACTTGAATATGAGTTGTTGACTCATGAAGCCTTAACTACAAATATCAAAAACATATTCAGAGTGAGTATTCCATATCCCCCCCACCCACCCAGTGAGAAGTGGATTTTTGGTTTGTTGCTATATTAATATAATGAGAGAGCTGCATTAGGCAGCTACAGAGTGTCTTTGTAGTCATACTCCTTTCTTCACAATCTGCCTGGGTCTTTGAGGTATACGGCGCAGAAAGCAAATCTTTATAAAATGCAGCTTGTGCGTAATCTGATTTTTAACATGACTGATTTGGCAGCAGGGTCTAAACTGTGTGACCTTGAAGGCAGCAGATATTGCTTTGGCCACTGCAATTTCTGAATAAAGAATGCTATGGGCAGCCATAGTGGAGATGATGTGATCATTTGATTTCTCTAATGACTTATTTTGCCGTTCCCCTCCTGCTGTATGTTCCAATTGCAGTTAAGTCTGAGTACATTTAATTGATAATTTGTTTATTAAATGCAGCGTGTTGACTTTCATCTCATGCAAAAGATTGAATGTAAGCAAAACAGAGAAACACAAATGTTTTCTTTGATTCAAAAACCGAGCTCTGCTCCCTGCATCTACTACTCCAGCTTGGCATTTATCAATCCTTTTCAACCAATATATATATATATATATATTGCTAATTCATGAAATGCCATCATTTTCTAAAGCACACTTACAATGCTCTGCTAGGTTACCTGATTAAATGTATATATTACTGTGCAAAAGTTTTAGGCAGGTGTGAAAAAATTGCTGCAAAGTAAGAATGCTTTCAATAATAAAATTGTTGTTTATAGTTTCATTTTTATCAATTAACAAAATGCAAAGTGAATGAACAGGAGGGAAATCTAAATCAAGTCAATATTTGTGTGACCACCCTCTGCCTTGAAAACAGCATCAATTCTTCTTTCAAATATCAACTTTCAATTTCAGTGTACAAATAAGCTATCAAGTATTTGTGTGCTACATGAAGAAACAGTCAGTGTTTAACTTATGTGCAAAACAGAATACTAATTTGCACCCCTTGCATTGTAAAATGGTTTTGTCCAGGAGACGGAAATAAGAAGTTTCTTAAGTTAAGATCCTTAATGAATCAGGCCCTAGGTCATTTTGTTGTATTACACTGAATATCTCTGAGAAAAATGGCTTTGTGGAACTGTTAAACGTGAATTGCTTTTTTATTCTTGCTCCTTTATGGTTTACTAGTATCTTTATTTTTGATAAGGACTATGTGTAGTTGAATTGATGACTCACAAATAAAAAATCCAATTCCTAAAAAGATTTTTAAGTGTAAACAAATAAGGGCGGGGGGTGAATGCTTTTTGAAGACAATGTATATCAACCCTGTTTGGTTGAATAGAAATATATACTTAGGCCCAAAATAAGGACATTTCCTCGAAAAGAAGGAAAACCTATGGTTCACTTTAAATAATAGGTAGCACAGTCATTACTTGAATGTATCACTTCTGCTCTTGCAAGTCTGCTAATTCAATAGGAGTCTCAAATTACTTAAGTAAACATTTCACAGTGAATAATATTTTTTTATGTGAACTACCAATTGAGAGAGGTGAACTTTGCATTATCTGCAATTCAAATACAAATTCCTTGTTTTGAAAAATATTGTCATTGACTCTGTTAACTAACGGTTGTTGAGATCTAATAAACAGATCATATACATATTGTTATGTGATTATAATTGTTTTCATATGATCAGTCTGAAAATGTAATTGTTTCTAGTGAAATTCACAGACAACATTTGCTTTCAAATAGCTGTTTTTAACAAGCCACACATGCTATCTCTTTGTCAATTACATTTTGGCAGCATGTAGCAATGAAATGGTAATACCCTTACTTTATTGCTTAAAATGTAATTAAAAAAAGGTTTATAACACATTTTCTGTAGCACAGAGAATTTTAAGAGCCACAAGAAGCCAGTTTATTTATCACACTGAAAACAATTTTAGAGTTTGGCGCAGTGATTATGTACTATTGGTCAATGTACTGTGCATTTGCAATGGTAAATAGAGGTGTACTTAATTTAAATACTTGTTCCATTCCAATGTGCTTTGTAGCAGAATGATGCACCAGGAATATGTATAACTATGGATAATGTTTTTTTGTCCACATAAATCTAACCTATATGTTTAGCACATACTAGCCTACATTTGAAAATATTCCACCGGGAGATCAGGGTGAGCTGGGCGTGTTGTCCCGCTGCTAATCAGCTTTTCTCACACGTTTCCTTTTCACCAGCTTTAAATAAACAGTTTAATGTTGTATCTATATCATTTATATGATCTTTGTATTGCTTTAAACTCATTTCTTACCTTTAATTCTTTATTTATACATTATTTGGTGCACAGTGCTGTTGCTGTCTATATTAATACCCAGCGACGGTGGCTATTGTAGCTGGCACAACCGAGCTGCTGCTTCTCTAACTTACAGTAACCATTGCTTCATCCTCAGCTCCTCTGGTGGCGGAGAATATCTGTCAAGAGGGAAGAGCAGGATGCCTTGCTGCGCCGCTGCTGCCTTCTATTGAGTGTGTGACATTATCATTGGACCTGTCTGTCCCTGGTAATATACAGGCTGAGCAGCAGCTGGTGGAATTACATATTAGATTGGGCACCAGGGAATCTTCGTCCAAAATGGCTATATCACAAGCCACACCAGAGCAAACACGACCAATTCTCCCAAGCCTCTCCACCAGGACTCAACCAGAGCATTCCAGTGATCTGGGTGGAACACAGGCCTTGAAAATGGACAGCCCCGTTACTCTAAGATCCATTCAATCTCTACTGTCAGCTCTTAAACAGACATCACCTCTGAACTCAGAGCAACGATTAAAGAAATCAAAGCTGATGTGACCAGTCTTGGAGCTAGAACTAGGAGTTGGGTGATCTCCAACTGTACCCAGATATCTCTGCTGCTCCCTGACCAAGGTAGGTTGTTTCACCAGATAACATTAGACTTATGATTGGCTAATATTCAATACCGCTGGGGTTTCCTGACTAAGCTACTCGTCCACAGAAACGGTGGTACCGTCACCTGATAAGGTCTTATCAGTGTTGAAAGACTGGAATATCCAGCCACCAGACCTACCCATCTCCACCAAGACTACCCACATTGCTAAAGAATGGACTACAACCAACACATGAGACTCGTTCTGTTAGCTGCACTCCCACGTGCTGCTGATATTTCTCATACTACTTCTATGTTGGTATAAATTGAATTATATTCTTTCAAACCATTTATATCGTGTGTTTTGGTTTTGGTTTTGTTTTTTTTTTTCTAAAATCCCTATTTTTTTCTAAAATCACATAATTTGGTTTTTTTTTTGTTCCTACATTATTATTAACCTCAATTACAATAATTTCCAGTCATTTCCAGCCAATTTTGTCAAGTGACAAGAACACTGCTACCCCTCCTGCTTCTGTATGAGCAATGTCACTGGAGAATGGAGAGTGACAAGAACACTGCTACCCCTGTTTCTGTGTGAGCAATGGTGCTGGATCTCCTGGGGAGGGAGGTACTTATGGAATCCAAAACCTGCGAGATCCGACAATGCAACAATGACGTTTTTCCTTGATTCATATCCGAGGACGCGTGAAAGTGGCGAGCCAGCTCGCGAGCTTACTCGGATCCCCTAAATTCGGATGGGCTCGGTTTTTGGAAAACCGAGCCCAAGCATCTCTAGTTTATACCCACTGATGTGCCCATTTATCAGGATGATAATGTACATAAAGTACATTTTTACAGTTGCTCTTGATTGCACACACCCTACATGCATGTGCGACTGTCATCACTATCACTTGACACTTACACCTGACCTATAGCTGTTGCAAATGATACGACAAAAAAACACGCGCCTGAGAGGTGCCCAAAGCTTGAATCAGACGATGCTGGGTGTGATCTATCGTGGTACACACTGTGCATTGACTACATGCATACATACCTTCCTCTCCCCGTTATGCCCATAAAAACATAGGCAGAACATCGGAAGTGTCATTTGCACTTGAAGATGAATTGAATGTACTAGTGTTCACTGGAATATAGTCCGTTTCTGGGTATGAGCAGTGAAATGTAGTGCAAAATACGGCACGTATTGGCATTTACATTCCATAATGAATCAAGCCCTGTGAATTTACATGTTAAAACAAGTCATATCTGAGTGACTAATAATTTCTATTTTTATTTTATTAACTCGGGATTAGGCCATAATCACAAAACTGGTGAAAATGCTGACTAAGGCAAAACATTTTACATATTTTTACTCATCTCTATTAAGAAGTAGTACGTTTTAAAGGGTGTTAGGAGTGTTCCTATAGAAAGAGCATATTTGCCACAGACTTCATTAACAGTATCAGTGACGTTACCTTTTCTCAAAACCCTTGCAAATGCATTTCATCAAGCTAAATAGTGACCTCTTGAACTTGACAAAATATCTGAAGTACAATTATATCCTTAAGTGTAGGAATGTATTTCCATCTTGAACATCTTTCTCAAATCTGTTTTTTTTTAAAATTGAGTGAACAGTATAACTGAATCATGCCCCAGAGCACTTTCATATGACATGCAATGTCCGAGAGCTTGTGGTAAAATGTTCAGCTATCTTAACTGAACTCTTTATTTTTGCGCTTATTGAGTGAACAGTTTAGCCAGGTCATGCCTCGGAGCAATTTCATAAGCATTGCAGTGTCCAAATGCGTGTGGTAAAATGTTCACAATGGGTATTGATTTGACACTTCTCCTATTTACTGCCGGTAACATTGACAGCTTTGAAGTTTTAACATTTGAACATCACAGTTCAATTCACTGGAGCAAAGAAAAAAACATCACATAGGAGAAATATTGCATGACAGATACTTTGAAGCCACCTCTGTTGCTGCCAAAAAATTTATTTTTCTAGAACAGTTTTTTTCTCTCTTTCTGCTAACATCTGAACCATGTTTGAAGTAAAGTGGTTGGCAGTTCATGAATAACGTCTTTTGGTGAATGATTTTAAGTACATTAAATGTTCAAGAGCATGTCATTCTGTATTCCAAATTTGTTCCAATATCAAGGGTGAAATTAAAAGTGTTTGCCTTTACTGGGCAGTGACTCCAGCCACATATGTTTCAGATTGACCCCTGCTATTCCTATCAGCCGCTGTAATAAAGATGGATGGGTTATTTTAAGAGGAAAGTGGTAAATTCCTTAGGTTGGGCTGGTTGGTAGATCATAGGACAGAGGGAGAACAAGAGAAGCAATTGAGCATGGAGCCAGATAGGCTTTGGTGAAATAGTGAGGGAAGAAAACAGTAAAAAGACACTTAATATATTATGTATATGCACACAATGTATATTTATTCACAGAGCCAAGAGCAAGATCAAAATGAAATACTGTGCTGTATTGCACTCACTTTACCTAACATGCTAATGGACGAATAATCCAAACTGTACATTATCACTGCAAGCCACTATGCAGATGGACTTGGTTCTTGTGAAATGAGGGAAAGGTATTGCATATAGTACACTGATAGCATTTTTTAGAGCATGATAGTTTCTGTTTTTTCATAACTAACTATATGCAGAGGCAGATCACCCATAGTGAAACCCACACTCACACTTAGGGCCCAGTGTGCACAGAGGGGCCCAGACTACTGTAGCCTGTTTTTATATAGGTTTATTTTTTGACAGAGAGGGAGAAGGAGGCCCAAACCAGTATCTGGCCCATGGGGTCTTAACCAGGCTCTGATTATATCATTTAGACAGCGCCGGTGCTAGGGTTCACGGCGCCCTAGGCAAAATAACGCCGCCACCGCTCGCTCCCTGCCCACCCCCCGCTCGCCCCCCGCTCGCCCACCACTCACCACACACCCCCCCCCGCACACCAGATAAAAGAATAATTAATAAATTGTTACTTACCTTTTCTTCCTCTAGCTGCTCCTCGCGATGCATGCTGAGAGGGGAGGGGAGAACTCAGAGGCGCCGCCGGACAGACTATCACATGATCACTGACGTCAGTGATCATGTGTGACTAGTGTGAGATGGAAAAACAGCGGCGGCACCCCACCGCCGCTGCCCTTCTCTCCTGAACCGCTGACTAGATTACAAAATCTAGTCAGCGGCGCCCTGCAGGTCCCGGCGCCCTAGGCAACTGCCTAAGGTTGCCTAATGGGAGCGCCGGGCCTGCATTTAGAGCTTATGTAACAAATGAAAAATTCACTTTTTATGACTTATACATTGGACACATGGAAAAGTACTTGATCTATATTCATACTATCCTTAATATTTTATGAACCTCCCTCTGCTGCCAGTGCTATATTTTCTTAGTGAATCATGGCAATAGCCCTATCACCACTTTATAATAAATAGGCCCGTTGGTGACAAGTAAATCATTTTATGTGTACTGACAGCAACATCAGCCCACAATCTACAATTTTCATTACTGCCTTGACTGCTAAATGTATTAATTGTGCCGAGTGGAGGACCTACAACTGATATTAGGAAGAGGTGCCCCATCTGGCCCTTGTGAATGTATCAACTTGGATATCTTCCTTGTGAAATGTATTAATAAGACTCCACTGTTGCCTTCAAGAGACCTTCAAGCATGCCGAACAGCCAAAACCATAGAGTATAAAATATAGTACTGCAATTAGTCCGATGACCTATTGTTGTATATGAAAGGGCAGTTTCAGTGTATGAGCACATAAAAGGACAGTGGAGCCTTACAGTCGGATGATGAAAAGAGACTGGGACATCTGTTAATGGGTATAACATCTTTTTCCTGGATTGTAACCATGAGAGCTGCCTCTTAGTGCTCATCACCCTCAAGCTAAGGTATTATATAGAATGTTATCCTTGCTCGGTATGCTTTAAGAGAAAAAGGGTGCCCCCTATATATCTTGCTTGCGCTTCATCACTCCCTTGTGTGTCAAAAAGAAGTTCCTGTGTAAATTCTAGTTTGATTATTAAAAACTGACATGCATCCTTTTAATAGAACAGTTCAGTTCTGGTATAGCCATTCCCTTTCTGCTTGCTGCGTTCCTTCTAGCACCCTCCCTAGATCTGCGCAGAGGTCAATAATTAGCATCGGTGGCCAGGCATGCAGTTAGCAGGCCAGAACCAGAACTACACTTTTATAATAGACTCTTTCTTGTTATGTTGCTGAGATACATAGAAAAATGTGGTAGCTTACAAGTAACAATGGCATAACTCTGAAAACATGTTCAAATTATATGTATGCAAAGCTCCTCTGTTATTATCAAAAGTCGATATATATGCTTTGATGGGCAGATATTTAAATGATAGAAAACAAAATGATCCTAATTCATACCACTTTGAATAGGAAGTTTTTCTCCAGAATGTAATTTAGCTTCAATGATTATCTTCTTTGTATAGAAAGATGTTTGTATGTTTTGTTAATATTTTATAAAGACATGTTTAAGAAGTTGGTGTTGTAGTTATATATTTGCCTATTTATCAAACAGAGAAAAGCCCTATCACTGTCAAAAGCTCCTGTTTTCACCAGAAATAGGGGAATTACCGCCAAAATCCTTCTTCAGTTCTCGGGAAATGTTAGATTAAATCAATGGAAAAAAATGCTTTTTTATTTAAATAAAGTTTTTTTTTCACATGGGAATAATTTTATTTATTTTTTTATATATTTTTTATATTTTTAAAAACATTTTTTTTCAACAAGTGAAACTGAGTGCGTGAACCAGTTAGACAGGTCACGCATGTACATAGCGCTGGGCAAAGTGATAAGGTAAGGTTTAGCAATCCTGGACAGTATCAGCGAGGCAGCAATATTTTATTTATAAATTATGGCAATGGGAGGTTTTCTATTGCTTCAATAAGCGAAGTTAGAAACCCATCCCTATCTCCTGTTGTTAATAAATAGGGGTCTGATTCATTAAGGATCTTAACTTAAGAAAGTTCTTATTTCAGTCTCCTGGACAAAACCATGTTACAATGCAAGGGGTGCAAATTAGTATTCTGTTTTGCACATAAGTTAAATACTGACTGTTTTTTCATGTAGCACACAAATATCAACTTTAAATTTCAGTGTACAAATAAGCTATCAAGTATTTGTGTGCTACATGAAAAAACAGTCAGCGTTTAACTTATGTGCAAAACAGAATATTAATTTGCACCCCTTGCATAGGGGTGAAAAACAGATAGAAACAAAATAGAACAAACAGTCAGCGTTTAACTTATGTGCAAAACAGAATATTAATTTGCACCCCTTGCATTGTAACATGGTTTTGTCCAAGAGACTGAAATAAGAACTTTCTTAAGTTAAGATCCTTAAAGAATCAGGCCCTAGGCCTGGTAATCTGCACGTCTATTTGCCTTTCTACATTCATAGCATATCTCCATGTTATCCATACTGTAACAAAAGGAGGCATTTAGCTGGCAATATGCAGAGAAAGCAGGGAAGTAGAGTAAAACATTTGTGCAGTAATGCACCTAGATTGAATGTGAAGACCTATGTATGAAAAGCAATAGTTTAAGTTTGGTTTAACTTACATGACTTGAAATCCTTTCTAAAATTTTAAAGAAATGGCTGAAGCCTGAGGAGAATTCGGCTTCTCGGATTATTGAAGTTCTGGCGATAGATCACTGCATCCGGGGGGCTGAACCGCGATTTGCAAAGGTGGGTTCTGCAATCTGACCCACAAACTTATGAAGAGCTTGCCACCGTGGTAGAAAGGTTTTGTGCGCTACAGCAAATGACTAAAGAACCGGCATTTGTGCCAAAGCCACTGCAACACCAAAAGCCAGGTTTGATAATCCTTGCTACAGGGCCCAATGGCAAAACTGCTACGGACAGAGGGCCAGGTGCAAAGCTGTCTAATCTGAAGTGTTTTGAATGTGGTGAGCCAGGCCACTTTAAGGCAGAGTGTCCTAAACTACCGGAACCCATGGACTGTTCCGTGGCACATATTGGGCCTGCTTTTCCAAGCTGTTTTACCATGAGTCCCACATCAGGAAGTCCTTGTTTGTTCCGGGTGACTGTGCTAATCAACCAAAACCTTGTTCTGGCCTTGGTTGACTCGGGGAGTGAACTCTCATTGGTTTCCAGCTCTGCCTTACCCGAAACCATAACTTCTCGGTTGCCCAAGGTGAAGGTTCTTTGCGTACATGGCACGACAGAGGAGTATGAAAGAACAATACTACCAGTCACAAACATAGACAAAACTGTTATGGTGGTAGCTGCCATAGCACCTAAACTCCCATATCCACTCATTTTGGGGCGAGACTTCCCACTGTTTAATGATGTCCTCGGTGAGCGGATCCGGCCGGACATGCCGGCAACTGATGCAACGGTCGGAAGCCCGGTCTTAAAGGAACCGCCTAAGAATCCACAACATCTGGGCATCGATCTTTGGGAACCGCCAAACCGGAATGCCATCCTGGGAGTCACAGCAGGAGTTCCACAAAAGCATCCACCTGCGGGGAAACATCGACAGTCCAAACTAGCATTGGTCGGTGATGTCGCAGATGAGCCCACCCCGCCTGTCAGTGAGGATACGGACAGGTCTGCAATACCAATTTTGTTTCCTTTGCAGGACATTGCTCGAGACCAACTTAATGATGCCTTCAAAAGTGTGACTGAGGTAAATGGGGTAGCAAAAAGCGCCCAGCCTGCAGAAGGTATACCATATTTTATTGTTAAAAATAATTTTCTGTATAGAGTTGCTAATGTACAGGGGATAAAGTAGAACAATTAATGGTTCCTCAGGTCCATTTAACCCTAGTGTTAAAAGCAGCACATACACATGTCTGTGGGGGACACCTAGGGGAGGATAAAACACGGGAACGAGTTTTGCTTAGGTTTTACTGGCCCGGTGTACACATGGCAGTGAAAAAGTATTGCCGGTCCTGTCCCATTTGTCAGAGAACCTGTCCCAAACCCATGTACAGGGCACCTCTCATTCCAATTCCAATAGTACAAGTTCCCTTTGAACAGATAGCTATGGACCTTGTGGGGCCACTGGAAAAATCCGCACGTGGGCACCAATATATACTAGTGGTGCTTGACTATGCAACCAGGTATCCAGAGGCAATTCCCCTACGAAACATAAAGTCCAGCACCATAGCTGAGGAACTTGTATTGATGTTTACACGCTTGGGAATACCCAAAGAAATTCTCACAGATCAGGGTACTCCATTCATGTCTAAACTAATGAAGGACATGTGCCAGTTGCTAGGGGTTACGGCGCTTCACACCTCTGTATACCATCCACAAACATGGCTTGGTGGAACGCTTTAACCGCACATTAAAGCACATGCTCAGGAAAGCAGTGGCTCAAGAAAAAAAAGATTGGGACACTCTTATTCCCTATTTGATGTTTGCCATCCGTGAGGTACCTCAAGCTTCAACAGGGTTTAGTCCCTTTGAGTTGTTTAGGAGACAGCCCAGGGGTATCTTGGATATGTTAAAAGAAGGGTGGGAGCAGCAAGGTCCCAGGGAGCCAAATCTGGTACAATTTGTGTCACAAATGTATGAGAGGCTAGGAAAGAGGGCCCATTGTGCAGCAACATGTAAATGAGGCTCAGGAACGACAGAGAAAAAGTTATGATAAAAGTGCTGTTGTTCGATCTTTCAAGCCTGGGGACAAGGTCCTAGTCCTGGTTCCCACCCAGGAAAGCAAACTTTTCGCCCATTGGCAGGGTCCATATGAAGTTCTAGAGGCTGTCGGTCCTGTCAATTACAGAGTCCGCCAGTTAGGTAGGAGAAGGGAGGAGCAAATATACCATGTTAACCTCCTTAAACCTTGGCATGATGAGGAAACCGCTCCTCAGGTAGTGAGTACTGAAAAGTCTGAAGTGCCCATAGAGCCAGCTTTGTCCATTTAGCAGAGACAACAGACTGAAGAAATGATTCGTCGGAACAGGGATGTCTTCTCTTCTCTTCCATTCCTGGGCGCACTACCTTAATCGAACACGACATTGTCACTGCGCCAGGAGTCATTGTAAAGCAGAAGCCTTATCGTATTCCAGAAGCCAGACGGGTGGACGTGAGGAAGGAGGTCGAGAAGATGCTCCAGTTAGATGTAATTAAAGAGTCCACTAGTGAATGGAATAGTCCCATTGTGCTTGTTCCGAAACCCAATGGGACAATTAGGTTCTGCAATGACTTTAGGCGCCTAAACAGTATGTCGCAGTTTGATGCCTATCCGATGCCACGTGTGGATGAACTAGTGGAAAATCTTGCTGGTAGCAATTATTTAACAACCCTTGATCTAACAAAGGGTTATTGGCAAGTTCCCCTGACTTCCACGGCCAAGCCAAAGACTGCATTTTCCACCCCTGATGGTCTCTATCAATATAAAGTCCTACCCTTTGGGTTGCATGGGGCACCTGCCACCTTCCAAAGGGCCATGAATAAATTGCTACGACCTCACACAGCTTATGCAGCCGCTTACCTGGACGATATAGTGATTTATACCCCAGACTGGGGATCACATTTAGCCAAAGTTGAGGCGGTCTTAGCTTCATTAAGGTCAGCAGGATTAACAGCTAACCCAGAGAAATGTGCCATAGCCATGAGAGAAGCCAAATATTTGGGGTACATTGTTGGTCGAGGGCATGTAAAACCCCAGATAGACAAAGTGGAGGCAGTCAAAAATTGGGCAAGACCAGAGAACAAGTCGCAGTTAAGAACCTTTTTAGGCTTAGTAGGTTACTACAGGCGGTTTGTAAGCCACTTCGCCACTAGAGCTGCTCCACTTACGGACATGTTAAAAAAAAGTTGTCCAGATAGATTAACCTGGTCTGACTCTGCAGAAACCGCCTGGTCTGATCTTCGGTTAGCTCTTTGTTCCTCTCCAGTTCTACAAGCACCAGATTTTACCCGGAGGTTCTTCCTCCAAACTGATGCTTCTGGTGTTGGCTTAGGTGCAGTCTTGTCACAGGAGAAGAATGGAGTAGAAAACCCTGTCCTGTACCTAAGTCGTAAGTTGCTTCCAAGGTAACAAAAATATGCCACTGTGGAGAAAGAATGTCTCGCCATAAAATGTGCTACAGAAGCTCTGCGCTATTATCTCCTAGGCCGAGAGTTCACCTTAATAACAGACCATGCACCATTGAGATGGATGCAGAACAACCGGGAGGTAAATGCCAAGGTAACCCGCTGGTTCTTGGCACTGCAACCTTTCAAGTTCTCAGTAGAACATAGACCCGAGATTCTACACAAAAATGTAGATGCGTTGTCACGAAAATATGCGCTCCTCGCGAAGTCCGCGTCCCCCTACTTGGAGACGCTAGGGAGAGGGATATGTAACAAAAGGAGGCATTTAGCTGGCAATATGCAGAGAAAGCAGGGAAGTAGAGTAAAACATTTGTGCTGTAATGTACCTAGATTGAATGTAAAGACCTATGTATGAAAAGCAATAGTTTGTTTGGTTTAACTTACATGACTTGAAATCCTTCCTCTCAGCAAACAGACAGGGTGTGTCTGAATTACAGAGCCAGTGATGGGCGTTTCCTTTTAAAGAGAAGGTGGGTGTGTCACCTGTCCATCAAGCTAAGGCTGAGGGAGGAGTATCAGGTATAAAAGCTTGTTTATATCATTTGTGCACTGAGACCAATGCTGGGTGAGCTGGCTGGTCCTGAGAGAGAGCTGGACTATGTATAGCTAGTGTTTAGGGTCTCCATGATTGCTGTACAAGTATACGGTGTCAAACATTTACCATCCTGACAATAAAGCACCATAAAAAGGAAGCTGTTGTTCGCGTGTGCTTCTGCAGTAGCGGGCTCTTTCCACAATACACTCAGCAAGTCACAAGCAACAACTTTTCTTTAGGCACTGACAAAAATATGATCATTACAACATGTTCAAATACATCTAAAATGATACTAGAAGACTTACTAAACAAGTTATTATTTATTGTTGTGTAAATTGTTTCCTGGACAGGAATTAAGTCAGTATATTATTGTTGCAGTTGTACTTGACACAGAATGTTAAATGGACCGCTTTCTATCAGAAACCAAAATAATTCTTAACCTGTTGATGCTTCGCTTTCACTGCACCAAACTCCATTCACATGTTAAGACATAACCTGTACTTACAATAAATAAAGACACTGACACCGGAAATTTGTTGGCAAATGAGCTTTATTAAAACAAGATATGGTGGCGGAGAAGGCAAATTGCGAGTCAGTGACAACTATTAGCAGTAACCAAACACTGTTTGGCCATCCGGCACCAACCACTGGTCCGAGGATATAAACCTTTATGATTTCCCAGTGTTAAATCTGTCATCAGTGTGACTACAGCTTTCTGGACTCACAATGACGTGCTCACACAAAGCAGGTCAAGGGATCCCCCACACAAAGGTATCAAGAGCAGAGTTACCTCAAATAGAGCAGTGTCCTGCAGCCAATCAGCAGAAGCTCTGTATGAATTAGCCGTCGATTTGCAATTACCTTCCCGCCAAACTGTGCCTGCTCTGTGCGGAGAGAGAAAATATTTGTAAACATAACAATGACCAAGTCCTTTGAAGAGACAAATGCAGGGAGGGAGGGAGGGATTTCATGCAGTGAAAGAGACCCAACAACCCTTAGGAGCAGCTTTTATAGTGTGGCTGGGAACACTACTATTGGCTTCTATTGACTGGGACATTCATTGACTTAACCTCAAATGGGTAAGTACTTAACACTTGCACAAACACCTGTGTTTAAGGGAGTTTGGATATGGCCTCGCTTGTCATTAAGATACAAATAAGGATTTAAGACATTTTACATGTATAGATAAAGCTTATCATTAGCTATGTTGACACTTCTTATGTTACAGACTGACATACCCAAATCTAAATGCAAATAAACCATCTTTCACAAAAAGAAAGTACAAAATGTTTTAGTTCAATCTACTGTTAAAATAGCTTTGGATCATGAAGCAGAACTTTTTAGTTAAGTTGATTTTGTATGGCATTTCTGCTAGCCGTTATATTGAATTCCCTGCCAAAGTAAGTTTTGACACCTAAGATTGGATACTTTGTACTAAATTTAGTAGATGACAACAAATAAGCAAAGTGAGACACTTAAGATTAATGCTAGTACATGCAATTATTACTTGTACGCCAACTTTAATTACAGGACTGAGAAGTCTTGCAGACATCAAAACACAAGTAACATAAAACATATACTATAATATAAGGCCACAAACACACAAAGTACTAAAGCACCCATTATCACAAAAGGCATATTTGATTACATTACATTTAAAGGGCCAGATAGATTAGACTTCTATATATCAGTGAAAATAAGTATCAGTGCGAAATTGATTTGATTAAACTGAAAATATGTATACTAAGCACATAAAATGGGATAGGGGAGATTTCATTTTAGGGTTGGTATTTATGATGTGAGTATCATTTTATCACTGAGACTTTGTATAAATGTAGCATCTCACAGTATTTCCCAGAATATATAATAACATGAGTTTCAAGAGTATTGGCAGTTTATTTAATATTGTACTTATTTAGGCTGATAAACTTATCAGGCTCACTTTTATGTTCTTGGCTAAGTGCAACTATGCTATCCAATAAAATGCAGTTCCTATCTCACCTTCGAAAGGTGTGACTGCCAGAATACGGACCTATCGGCATTCATAACATTCCGCATAGATACTCACTACAAGAGTCCTGTGACTCAGCAACCCACACAATTTGCAGATGCTAATTCTCTTTCCTTTGGCTCCTTGGTACAATATTTTTTGCGAAAGTATTTATTAGACAAGCAGAAGTTGTTGGTGAGGCTACATAAATACTCCAAAGAGTTCACCATTTGGGCTTACAGCAGATTATATGCAGTACATTTTATACATGTGAATAAAAATGTCTAAGTTGATGCATGACTATCTGTGGCAACTTATACAAAAGAATGGATGGGGTCTTGATGGGGTACAGACAGGGGCGGATCTAGAATTTTTTTCTACCCTGGGCGATTTAAGCCCCGCCCCCTTTCTAACTTCTAAGGTTGCCGGCGGCTGCACAGTATGTGCAGGTCCGTTCGGCAGTGATAATGTGCTGTCCCGCTGCTCTGATTGTTTTTAAAACACAATCAGAGCAGCCGGGCAGCACATTATCACTGCCGCACGGACCTGCACAGTGTGCAGCCGCCGGCAGCAAGCCCCTGCTAGGGGGGGCGATCGCCCCCCCCCCCCCCCCCCCCCCCCCTGGATCCGCCACTGGGTACAGAGGCAGTCACAGATTCCCATGACAAAAAATTTAAAGGGCCTCACACTCCAGTAGGAAATATCTACCACTACAGAAGTCTTTTAAGCATGAGAGAGGTCGGCGTAGGCACGGTGAAGGATGGATTATGTAAAAATTATAATGGTCCCATGAGAAACCAAATGTGTTTCTGTCCATGAATTCTTTAGGTGGTTTTCATATGTTTCTAGAGACACAGCTGTAAATATTAAGACCATTGGTGAAAATTTTGTATGTGAAAAAGTTTCTACAACTTTTCAAATGTCCCAAGTTTTTCCAGCATAAATGCAATTAAAGCTGAGAACCTAATGCTTTTCAGTAAAGGAAAGTATATTAGAGAGACGATGCATGTCAGGCTGTTGAAGATTATATGCACAGACAAACATTACAAAACTAGCTACAATTGATTGTGTTAGACAGTTTATTGAGAAATAATTCTTTATTATATATATATTCAATTTAAATGTTTTCACGGAAACCAAAGAACATCAGAAACTTAACTGCCATTTGCACCTGGATACCACATGTGGCTCTATAATTTATTGCTCAGGTTTATTGCTTATCTTTTTTAGAAAAGAATATATAAAGATCACTGACCACCTATTCATCCTGCTAGCATTTACAAGACACCCTCCTTCACCAAAGCTCCAATATCAATTTGTCAGAAGTGTAAACCATTTCAATGGTATGACAATAGCCATAAGCAAAACTGTACCAACCAGGTCACAAATTAGCTCAGTACATTTTATTTCTGCAGTGAGGATCAGGATTTCTGCAATAGATTCCAAGATAATGATATATCTCCTTGCTGCAGTGTATGAACTACAATGTGTTTTCTTCCTTGTACTGTGGTTGCAGTTACTTATATAAGCTTTACACATTACATTAAAGGGAATAAATGATACATTCATTTATTATTATTATTATTATTATTATTATTATTATTATTATTATTATTCTTCTTTAAGGCTCTCATTTCATCCCAATCCTCCAACCCCAGTCGGCTTTTTGACACCTTCAACTCCCTCCTGTCCCCTCCCCCTCTCCCACTACCCCCACGCTCTCTGCTGTCGACTTTGCTACTCACTTCACCTTCAAGATCGAGTCAATACGCCATGACATCTCCCAGCAGTCCCTTCTTAACCCACTCTCTGCCCACTCTGTTCCCCTTCCACCCTCCTCTGTGGCTGCTATCTCCTTTCTCCCTTCCCCACTTGCTAGCTCATCCTCCTTCTCTTCTTTCACTCCGGTATCTGCAGATGAAGTTCATACCCTTCTCTCTTCCTCTCCCCCCTCCACTTGCCCACCTCTTCCGCTCCCTCTCTCTTAAGGCCTGCTCCTACCTTGCCCACCTCCTCAACCTATCCCTCTCTTCTGGAATCTTCCCCTCCTTTTTTAAACATGCTCTTGTCTCCCCCATACTCAAGAAACCATCCCTTGATCCCGCCTCTGTCTTTAATTACCGCCCTATTTCCCTTCTTCCTTTTGCCTTCAAACTCCTTGAACGGGTTGTCTACAACTGTCTCAACTCCTTTCTCTCTTCTCACTCACTCCTTGACCCGCTCCAATACGGTTTCGCCCCATCCACTCCACCGAAACTGCCCTCACTAAGGTCACAAATGACCTTCTCCTCACTAAATCCAAAATACTCTACTCCATTCTTATCCTTGACCGCTCTGCTACCATTGACCACGCACTCCCTTTTGCAAACTCTCAAATCTATAGACCTCTGTAACACCGTCCTCTCCTGGTTTTCCTCTTACCTCATCAACCACTCTTTCTCAGTCTCTACACATTACTCTACATCCCCCCCTGTTCCCTTACCTGTTGGCGTTCCCCAAGGTTCCGTTCTTGGTCCCCTGCTTTTCTCCCTCTACACCTCCCTTGGTATTCTAATCCGCTCCTTTGGCCTCAATATTTCCACAACTGAAATTTTCGTCTGCCTCCCTTCCAGGACTCTCCCACCTCCTCCCCTCTCTATTTCTGTTAATAACACTATTCTCGTTTCTGTCCCTCAAGTCCGATGCCTTGGGGTCATCCTTGATTTTTCTCTCTCCTTCAAAACTCACATTCTATCCCTCTCAAAATCCAGCTACTTCCACCTTCAGAATATATCCAAGATACGCCCTTTTCTCACCACGGAAGCCATGGAATCCCTTGTTCACTTGCTTGTAAGCTCTCTCGCCTTGACTACTGTAACCTCCTCTCTGGCCTACCTGATTCTCACCTTGACCCTCTTAAGTCTATCCTCAACGCAACTGCCGGCTTCATTTTCCTCTCCCACCACTCTTATCTCTGCTGTCTCCCTCTAGCAGTCACTATATTGGCTCCCCATGGCTCCCCATTGGCTCCCCCAATCCTTACCTCCCTACATCTCCAATCTCTACCAACACTCCTAGTCACCCCCTCTGCTCTGCCTGTGACCGCTGCCTCACTACTTCACTGATCACCTCTTCCCACTTCCGTCTCCAGGATATTACCCGAGCTGCTCCCCAGCTGTGGAACGATCTTCCACTTTCCATCAGGTTAGCATCTACTCTCAAAAGCTTCAAGCGTGCCCTTAAGACTCATTTCTTTATTTAAGTCTTTCAGTCCTCCTCGTAACTCCCTTGTCCCAGCTCTCTCCCCCAGTTAGTACCACCCTATTTGTGTCTCCCACTTTCCTTTAGGATGTAAGCTCTCAGGAGCAGGGCTCTCTTTCCTTGTGTGCTCCTTCTACTACTCCATCACTCTCTGTACCTCTTGGCCTGATTCCCTATCCCTGTTTTCTTAAGCTTCGGCCTACTTCTCTCTAATTTCTACCACTTTCACTCATTGTCCCAGAAATAATTTGATTTGCATTACCATGTTACCTGTGTGTGTGTGTGTATGTATGTGTGTATTTATATATTTTTGTTATTCATATTTTGTCCTTTATGTATCATGTTGTTTCATGGGTCACTGTTTTCTGTATATGTCATGCACGGCTCTGTGGACCCTTTGTGGTGCCTTATAAATTAAAGGTAATAATAATAATTATTAGTGGCAACATATTATGCAGATATGTATCAATCATAAATACATTAGATCATTTTAACTAACCTTTCCTCTACCCAACATGCCTGCAGTTTGCAGACAAAAAACTAAAACAGCATGCAATGTATGCAGTTTGAAAATTCCTAAACCACATGGGTTTGTAGCAAACCATATGCGGTTTTGGCTGAAGTGCCAGAAAAAAGGCAGATTATGTAGACAGGAGACAGCTCAAACCACATGCTGTTTAAGCTATCTTGAGAACATGAGAGGAGTCACAATATGATGAATGATGAAGCCAATCATTATTTATTGATTAAGGGGTCAATCATACTTTATCATGATCTTATGGCGGCAATTTAAATTTATTATACTAAGGAGCAGAAGCAATTTATTAACATATTAAGGGGGCATTATAAATGTATAATTATATTAAGGGGCAATAGTAATATATAATTATATTATGGGGCAATAGTATTTTATTTTGAGGTGTGGCTTATGTCACACACTAAAGTATCTAGGTTGCAATCTTTTACCTATGTGCCTTACTGACGTCAGTAAGCTGCTGATCATGACTTCTATTGGATATTACTGCTATTGGGTCCATATTCTATTGGGAATTGCATGGTATGCATTTTATTTAATTCTACTGTAATTGGGCATGACTTGTATTGGGAATTGGTGGGTATGATTATTGGGCATTGCTGTGAATATTGTATTGGCATTTCTGTATATGACAATTACTTACCATTACTGGATAGCATGGTACTTGGCATTGCTGAACATGATGTTTTATTTGGAAATACTAAGCATGATGGTTGGCATTTCTGGGAAAGTGTTATTTTCCTTACTGTGCCTGTAAGAACAGCTGCAAAATATACTTTTACTCTGTATGTTGTAGCAATTCTGAGTATATCTTATTATGTTGTACAATCAGAAAAAAACACTTCAATCCTATTTATCTAATTTTTTGTTAGATACACTACTTAGTAAAGCATAACTGTTGAGTCTTTTATATTCAGATAAGAGCATACGACTGGCATCTGAAGGAGGAGTCTGGTCAGCAAAGGGTACCAGTTAGTTACACTTTGGTAACCATAAGTTGTTGTTTTTTTTTACTTTTTAATTAACAGTAGTTGGACACAATCACCATATTTAAAGGTAACAACCAATATTCAAAATGTGCAGCAAAAAATATTTTTTTATTATTATTGCAGTACCGTGTTAGCCAGAAAAATTTATGTGGTGTTAAATTCTTTTGTGTCAAAAAAGACAAAAGTATTATAGGAGTGATACCTTTATTGGCCAACTCAAAAATTTTGTTTATTAGATTTGCTAGCTTTCAGAGCACAGAGGCCCCTTCATCAGGCAGGTTTACAGATGAATGACTGAGAAAAATGCACAACATTTAAGAGCTGTTCCATCAAGAAATTTGTACAGGGAGAGGGAATACATCATTAAAATAAGCTAAAGTAATAAAAAGGAGGTTTTCATTATGGATGGAAGAGTAAAAGTCCTACGAGTTCAGAGGTCTGCACTCTGCTGTGCGGTGTGAAGTGTGTCCATGTAGTGGGTCATAAATCCAGGTGGTAGATTGAGTCCTTTAGTCAATGACTGGAATGTTCTTATCAGCTTGAATTCCCATATTTTTCTCTCTCTGTCATTTTTAAAAAGACCTTTCAGTATTAGGACTTTTCAAACTGTCATTCTGTTTCCTGGTCCAGAGAAGTGTTTACCCACGGTGTCTGTGTAAATTCATCCTGGATTGCAGTTTCTGCTTGGTAAATTCCCTCAGGCCACCTTGTACACTGTATCATGTACACCACATTGGAGGATGCACATGAGAATGTGTCAGTGATTTTATAGTCCAGTTGTGTATTGGGCATGTGGACTGTGTTTGTTGGTAGGACATGGGTGCAGGTTTTGCATTTTTTGTTTTTGCAAGGGAAGGTACCAGTCTCTGATGGTGATGGGAGGGCACTTCTAACGAGGAGATTTTTTAAATTTGGAGGCTATTTGTATGAAAGGAGAGGTAAATCTGTGAATATTTACTTCAGTCTATTGTTTTTCTGAAATATGGGTTGAAGGTCAGCAGCAATTTTCCTCAAGATGTTCATATGGGGATTGTAATTGACCACTAGAGGCACCTTGCTTTTGACCTCCTTCTGTTTGTAATCCAGGAGGCTACTCCTTGGGATACTTGTGGCTCTGTGGATCTGTTCATCTATAACTATTGGATGGTATCCTTGTTGTAGGAATGTAGTTCTCAGTGATAGCAGGTGTTGTTTTCTGTCTTCACTGTCTGAACAAATCCAAATGTATCCCAGAGCTTGGCTGTAAATGATGGACTTCTTTATGTGTCCTGGGTGAAAGCTGTTCCATCTCAGATATGCTGGGCGGCCTGTAGGTTTATGATAGACTGATGTTTGAATACTATTGTTTTTATTGTATAGGGTCATGTCCAAGAAATGTATCTGAGATTGTGAGTAGTTAAGTGTGAGTCTAATGGTTGGGTGCAATTTCTTGTTTTCATGAAAAGTCAGCAGCTCATCTTCAGATCCCGTCCAGATTAGTAGCAAATCATCAATATAACGGAAGTATGCTAGAGGTTTCATTGTGCAAGTTGATAAGAATTCCTCCTCTAATTTAGCCATGAAAAGATTAGCATATTGAGGTAACATCTTACTACCCAAGGCACTTCCCATACACTGCAGATATATGTCTTTACCAAAAGAAACATAATTATGATTGAGTTCAAACCTGATCAGCTGCAGGCTTGGCTCAGTGGCTAGACTGTTCCTTTGAAGATAGTGTTGGCATGCGGCTATGCCATCCTTGTGGGGTATGTTAGAGTACAGAGATTCCATATCCATAGTTGCCAGTATTGAGACTTCTGGTAGTAGACCCAGAGCTCAAAGTTTACAGAGAATGTCCATGGTATCCTGGATATAGCTGGGTGTTCGTCTCACCAAGGGTTTTAGAACATTCTCTATCCAGCCAGAAATATTTTCCGTTAAGGTCCCAATACCAGAAATTATTTGTCTCCATGGATTGCCTTCTTTATATATTTTGGGTAACATGTAGAAGATACCCATTTGGGGATTGTCCGGTGTAAGATCCAGTAGAGAGGATGATACAGGTTTGAAACCATTTATGATCCTTATAAGTTCTTCTGTGTATTGTTTGGTGGGGTCTTACAAAATCAGAGTGTAGTATTTTTTATCCGAGAGCTGTCTGTATGCTTCCTGAATGTAATCTGATGTGTTCATAATTACTATAGCTCTTCATTTATCTGTTGGTTTAATGATGATATTATTGTTAGATTTTAATGATTTAATAGCTTTCCTCTCCTCCACATTGAGATTGTGTGTCACTTTGTAGTTTTTGTCCAAAATCTCAGATTTAACTTTTTTTCTGATACAGTCTATATAGTGATCCATAGTTTGGTTGTGTCCCGGCTGTGGGGTTCATTTTGTCCTCTATTTTTTCTAGGATTTTCTTGTTGCATATCAGTTTGTGATGTGATATCTGTTTTGTCATAAAAGAATGCCTTTAGCCGCAATCTTCGGAAGAATTCTTCCACATCACTTCAAAAATGAGCCGTGTTGAGTGGTTTTGTGGGACAGAATGTAAGTCCTCTGGATAAAACACTATTTTCCACTGTGCTTGACTCATATTGTGAGAGGTTCACAACAGATGATGAAGTATCCAAATTGTTATGTGAATTTTGCTTTTTGTCTGGCACATTGAGACCAATATTTACAAAATACACCAAAATTAGTGGGACTGAGTATTTTGTAATGAGAGTAATTGGTTATCGGGGTAGGTTCTAAGAGGGGAAAGGGGAGAGCTAAGGTGATGGTATTTGTGCAGGTAGACTTAGTAGGTGATTTTCTCCATGCATGCAATGAACTAAACAAGAAAAAAAGGAAAGAATTGCGGGGTGGGTGTCGATGCTTTAACAATTTGGCTATAAGACATTTTGCTGTGGCAAGGATATGAGAGGGAAGGCCCAGGGATTTTTAAGAACCTGACATGGGAGGAGCGATACTATTAGGTCTTGGTCCTTATCCCAGAAGGGAGAGGTCTTGGAACATGTCCACCAGATATGGTGGACTTGTCCCAGGATAGGAAGGTTCCAGTCTTGCCACATTATCACCAACAGGTAGAGGTTGTGAAGTTATATATTAGGGCAAGTTTGTCGGTGGTATAGTTCCATCGAATGTAAATCTTTTAGACTAAAGATTTTCTTTAATAAGGGTTATTATAGGACTAAAAGCAATCTTGTCTCTTATCATTTTCCAATAATTTTCCTCTGGGGGTGGGCCAAGATCCCTCTCCCATTGAAATTTATGTCTAGATTGGGATCCTAGTATTGTAGCTAGGAGAATGCCATAAAGCAAAGAGGTCATTCCTTTTTGTAGGGGGAGGATAGACAGAGCGTTTCAAACTGAGCCTTGGTGATAGGAGATTCAGGTATTGGGATAGTTCTCAGGAATTGTAGAGTTTGGATATTATTGTAAAATTTAGGGCTAAGATTAGAGAATATAAGAGATCAGAGGCAAAACATGTTCCAATTTTGATCCAAGATCAGCAATATGACTGGCCTGGGGGGGGGGGGGAGTTAATATTGTCATATTATGGGGCCAGCAGATAGTATGTCCATGAGATGAGCATGGATTTGCATCTGTCCCAAATCCTGATAGAGAATCAGAGAGAAGGGGGAGTCCAACCAGCTGTGCTATCACTTGTTTTGGGAGTCCCCAGAGGTCGGAGAGAGATGTAAGTTTGAAAAGCTTGGATTCAATACCAAGCCAGGACAGAGTGGCAGGAGAGGCAAAGGAGGCTGTCAATTGGCTCAAGTGGGCTGCCCAGTAATAGAGTTTGATATCTGGAAATTGCTGTGTGGGTTTTTACAAATAGTCTGGTTTTGGGATGTTTATTGGAGAGGTTTTTCTGGGCATTTATAAATTCTTGATAAAGAACCTGAACCGGGAGCATTTGATAAAGGTAAATAAGTTTGGAGTGGATATTCATTTTGATTGCAATGATCCTGTCCAGCCATGAGAGTATCGGCACTTTCCAGGCATACATGTCTGATTTTATCCTAGAGAAAAGACCTGGAAGGACTCATAGGAATGAGCAATGTAAACTCTCAAGTATTTAATCTCAAGGGGCCTGATTCATTAAGGATCTTAACTTGAGAAACTTCTTATTTCAATCTCCTGGACAAAACCATGTTACAATGAAAGAGGTGCAAATTAGCATTCTGTTTTGCACATAAGTATAAATACTAACTGTTTTTTCATGTAGCACACAAATATTTGAGAGCTTATTTGTACACTGAAATTTAAAGTTGATATTTGTGTGCTACATTAAAAAACAGTCAGTATTTAACTTATGTGCAAAACAGAATACTAATTTGCACCCCTTGCATTGTAACATGGTTTTGTCAAGGAGACTGAAATAAGAAGTTTCTCAAGTTAAGATCCTTAATGAATCAGGCCCAAAGTGCTTATCCCTCACATCCTGGATGTGGGGAGAAGACCTAATGGTTGCTGCCAAACATCCTAATACTAAGCCCACCTGATCATAGTGGACCAGAGTAGTAGCACAGTGATGAGCCTGTTGGCTAGAGTTTTTGCACACAGTTTTAAGTCATTATTTAAAAATGATAAGAGGCTGTAGCTGAAACAGTCATAGATATCTTTGCCCTCTTTATGTTTAATGGAGATTCAGGCCTCAAGAGCTTCATTTGACCAAGACCCTCCCACTATGAAGTCAAAATGGTGTAAATGTGGGGGAGAAGGATACCTAGGCTTTTTTTGTAATATGCAGCAGAGAATTCGTCTGGTCCTGGGGCTTTTCCTGATTTTTGGGTTTTAACAACTCGTATAATCTTTTCAACATCGATTTCGTCATTAAGGGTGGTAGCTGCTTGTATAGATAGTTTGTGGAGATTTGCTTCTGTCAAGAAATTGTTAAAATATTCCTGTCTTTGTTTAGCAGATATGGATTGAAGTTGTTGGACATACATTACAGATTTGAACTGTAGTTGTGAAATGCTTGTCTTATTTTACTGTGGTAACAAAGTTTAGAGGTCAATATCCTGAGACTTTTTGCCTTTTTCGGAATGCGCTGTTTGAGCTAAGTTGCAGCCTTTTTGAATATAAGGATATTTAACCTCTAGTTACTTTGATTTGCTGAAAGATGTTGGGATCTGGGTTGTTTTTGTGCTGAGATTCGAGTTTTTGTAGGGGCTCTTTTAGTTGAATAGTTTTGGCTAGTCTCTCCTTTTTTGTTCTAAAGGCTAGTTCTATAAGATGTCTTCTCAGAATCACCTTATGCACATCCCAAAGCAACTTCAGGGAGATGTCTGGGGTATTATTGTTGTCCAAGTATTGGGTAAGAATTATATTTAAATGAGTAAAAATAGATGAGTCGTGTATGAGAGACTCCAAGAAGATCTTTGGGGCTTGAGTGCGATACTAGCAAGGTTTACAAGAGATAGGAGTATGATCTGACCATACAGCAGGAAAAATGTGGGATTCAGATAATTTCAGGGTGAAGTCATGGCTGAGTAAATCATATCAATTCTGGAGTAGGTATTGTGGGGTGGAGAATAAAAGGTGTAGTCTCTAGACAAGGGGTTTGTGACTCTCCAGGAGTCATAAAGATTAATTCGTTTTAGGAGGTCTTGGAGAACTCTTGTGCTTTGGGAGGTTTTTTTGTTAGGGGAGGTACCTGGAAGAGAGGGTCTCTCTATGATATTTGAGAGGACTGCATTAAAGTCTCCCCTGACTATTAATTGCCCTTGCTGCAGGTGAGAGAGTCTAGAGCCTAATTATTTGAAGAATTTGTGTTGGTCTTTATTTGGGACAGATTATTCAATTTACCAATTAGTATTAGAAATCTGCCATCTTTGTCGTCATGGATTTCCAAAGGGTTGAATGTAAGGTGGCATGCAAACAAGATGACCACCATGCCTTTCTTTTGCTTGACATTACCCGCATGGAAAGTGACAGGAAATTTTTTTGAGTAGAGATCAGGATGAAGATGTTGGACAAAATGTGCTTCTTGGAGAAAAATTAGGTCACCTTTCAATGACTGCAGTGTTGAAATAAGTTTTGTACACTTTTAGGGCTATTAAGCCCGTAACATTGCAGGATAACACTCGGAAGGCCATGTGTAGGGAGTAGGTCTAACTGTAAGCAAAGGGCCTGAGAGGTAAACAATAGTTTGTGTAACTAAAGTAACTAAACAGACTACTTTTATTCAGCTTACTTTATTTCTGAAACAAACATATTTCAGTTCCATTAAATGCATTACCTTGAGTGAGTATCTTGCATAATAATGACACAACTATGCTCAGTAACAGCAAAGATGGCTTTACCATGACTGAGCTTCATTTTTATAAAGGTAAGCAAGTGTGTATGTATTTGTCTGTGTCCACTATTCATGTGTGCAGCAAACCTGTGCAGATAAAGTACAATATTTTCCAATGCTGGGTCTGCAGTCCTAGTTTATATTCAGCATGGTCCGTAAATATGTTTAAAATATAAAAATCGGTTTAAATGTTTAACTTAATTGAGTACATACTATAGTATAGAAATAACGTGTGTGTACAATTCTGCTTGTTTACAATATAATACAATACAGCACAATTGTAGATGCACTTTCCTATTCTCATGAACATCTGAGCAGACACTATGCTGATATTTGGTGTGTGACAAAAATGTTAATGTCTGCATAAGTAAAAACCCTACTTCATTATGGGGTCTATGTATTAAGCCAAGTGCGGTGACAATCATTATGCACCGCTTCAAATCACTGTAATGCCTAATGAAGCACTGCTCTAATTTACCATGCTGGGGCTACTATAGGAGCCCTGGTGAAGTCCCCCCGGAAAAAAACTTTTTTTACTACTTGAAATGCCAAGCTCTGCCAGTGAATTGAGGAAGTGCTATGCGCATGTGCATAGCACTTCCATCGGTGAGGGATCCAGTTAGATCCCATAGAAAATGACAGGTAACTCCATCCTGAGTTGTGCTACCCGAACAGAAGAACTTTCCAAAGCTTAATGAATTGCAGATTTTGCAATTCCCATATTAATCTATGGGGTCTGCGTTAGGAAACATTAAATGGGTAATCTTTGAATTCTCCTGCCATATACCCTTCATAAATTGTGCGATGGCCATTTTACAGTGAAAGCTGCTGTTTTCTCCGTTTTAATGGCTGATCGTACTTTATTAAATAGACCCCTAACTTATGATAAGAATGTTAACTTATGCTACCTACATTTCAAGCGTTGTGTGTTTTAACTTTACTTTCTAAATTACATATTATCCGTGAACTTGCATCCTCTATAAATATATCTAGACAAAGCTAAAAGTGTCCTTTTAAAAATAGTTATTGCAACCATCTCAAAAAAGGTAGTAAAATTGCAGAGGATCAGTAAAGAGACTCTGTGGATTCCAATTAAATCTGAAACATCTCGATATGGTCTCTTTATTAAGACCTGGAAGATTTTCACTACTTATCACAGCGAGAGATAATCTTCTTTAGTCCAGTTTAACAATAACATTTTGCTCGGGACAGCTGTGCAATGTTACTGGCTGTCAGTGGTAAGACTGATCTTACGCTTCAAAAGGCCAGTGTGGAAACCTAGGCACATGTGTGAACTGGCTTATTGGAAGCCCAGACTTCAACTACCCACTTGCATAGCACAATAGTGTTATTTTGTCAATAATCAAAAGAGAATTGCCAAGTGCTTTCAAATTATTTGTGGGACCATCTCTATATTATCACACTAGTTAACATAAGTAAAATATTTTAAATTTAGCTATTAAGACATTCAGATGGTAGGCCAGACATCTGGATCCTATAAGGCCACATTAGTGCATTAGAATGATAGTGCCGATAATATTTTAAGTTATTTTCTTTTTATGTGGCCATTGTTGGTGGTTAGGATAAATACACATTTTCTGGCTATTTTGATCTAATTCAAGTCTAAGTCAAATTGGTCTACAAAATCGCCATATGTGTGGGCAGCTTTAAGGCTCCTAATTAACTTCAGAGTTTCTGGTAGATTCAGGTCTGGGTTTTGACTGGTTAATTCAAGGGCTGTCTGTATAAGGTGTATTACATTGAAATATAGGTTCATATTGTAATCATTTGTTATATTTGTACATCAGCAAAAAAAGATGTATGAACAACACATATATTTCTGATAAAGTCAAATAATTGGATGAAGTAAGTTAAATTAATTAATATTGTTTTACTGTGCAATTGCGATTAGTACTCCACGTGTTACGATGCAATCGCACGGATTAATAACACAAACATTTACATTTGCACTTACACTTGTAAATAATATACATTTATTAAGATTCCAATCCACATTTATTTATTAGTAGAGTTTATTAGAGATTAATTATACATAGATAATGTTAAAAATAGGATATTTATAGTTCAGGACATCTAAAAGAGTTTGGTCTCATTTTAAAGCTCATTTCACAAGCATTAACCTGGTTTCAACAGAGTAGCAGTCGCATCTAGCGGTCGCAAGTTATGAACAATATGAGATTAATACTCAAAAGTACTTTGTTTGTGGGTCAGTTTGAACTGGCTATACGACGGGAAGACATGTAGACAACAGTTGTAGGAAGTTACCTCCACCCTTTATTGAAGATCAAATGAACTGACCTATGATCAGCAGACAACTGAAACATCGTTAACCCTCGACCAATGAAGACCTCTCTGAGTGTTATTTGTGCACATAGTGACATCATCAGTGTTTTTTTGTTAACCAAGACTGCATATAAGCAAGCTCCTGGGCCATTGTAAATTCTCTACCTTACTGACTGCAGACTACATGGACCTGGGCCCAGGTGAAGCGCTAGCGAAAATGTAATGTATTCGGTTTTTATACTTTCCTGTTTATTATAATATCTTTTATGCGTCATAATGGCTTGCTGTAAATTGCTATATTTTACAATTAAATATCTTTGTGCATTAGAATCACAATCATCGCATTGGACAATGCTTATTGGTAAGCGACAAAACGAACATAACATTTTTTTGCATTTTAAGTAACATGATATGACATGAGGGTTATACATTCAACTAGTCGTACTGGTCGCCACCGAGATTGAAAAAATAAGAGAACATACTTCCCAATTATCCACACAGTTCCTTACCCCTATCTTTCCTTTTTAAGAGGAGGAACAAATAGATAGAAGAGGGGCAATAAAAGTTTTCGAGGGGATTACTGCTTAGATGCTCTGGGAAGGGAAACACTATCAAGAGTCAAGAGTCAGGTCACCTATGAACCTAGGGAGTCTTTTTAGGAGGAAGGAGATGGTACAGGAGGTAAGGGGTTATAAGTAAAGCCAAGGAGCCCAAACCTGGTGAAATTTATCATCCTTATCATGCAGGTGGTATGTAATCTGTTCCATCCGGGCAATAAACCAGATATAGGATCACAGGGCCGCCATAGTGGGGGGTTCAGCTTGTTTCCAAGACTCAGCTACTAGGCAACGCGCCGCAGCCAGGACATGGGAGGCCAATTTCGCAGACTGTCTATCATCCTCAATCAAAGGGTAACAAAGAACAAAAGACCATGGGTCTTTCCGGACAGGGCATGGAAGGAGGGAGGAGAGGAGGGTCCTAACTCGGCCCCAAAAGGAGGATAATTTAGGGCAGGACCACCAGATATGTATAAAGGAGCCCGTCTGGCCACAACCCCGCCAACATAATGGAGAACTAGAGGGAAACATTTTAGTGAGTTTGTCAGGTGTATAGTACCCATGGCCGGATTAAGGGGGGGGCACAGGGGGCACATGCCCCGGGCCCCCCTCTCTCTGAGGGCCCCCCGCCGCCGGCCGCCAGCTGATCAGATCACCTGTCAGTTGGTGATCCGATTCTGCTGCTTGTGCGGCCCCCCTGACGCAGGCGCACCGCCCCCCGCAGAATTTGACAGCTGCCCTGATGTACAGCAGCCGCGGTGCTGTACATCAGGCTATTCTAAGATGGCCGAAATGGAGCTGCTGCGCATGTGCAGCAGCAGCTCCTCACATACCAAAAGCTACTGGGATGCTGTGCTGAACGTGGCTGCCAAGGTGAGTCACACATTCACTTGGAATATGTATGTGTATATGTATGTATGTATGTATGTATGTGGTTATGTGTATATATATATATGTGTATATATATATATATATATATATATATATATACATGTATATGTGTGTGTGTATGTATATGTTAATTAAACATTTAATAGAAAAGGCATTAGTACTTTAATTACTAACAAAATAGGGGATCCCATAACATATTTGTTGTGTGTGTCTACATATATATATATATATATATATATATACACCGCACATTAAAAAGAAAGAAACATTTATAACATGTCAATAATTTTGATATATATATATATATTTATGTTAAAACTGATGTCATTTTATCAGTGTTTCTTTTTTTTTTTTAATGTGCCGTATCAATACTATTTTCTGAGGTGGGCTGGGACAGGGAGCTGGGGGGCATATGCCCGCTGGGCTGGGCAGAAAAAAAGGACTATTTTGGGCCGGTCCCTGCACTGGCCCAAGTCTCTATTACTTGGTGGCTGGCCTCTCCTCCGAGACCAGCCACCTTCTATCATTGGCTGTGGATTCCTACGATCCGTCCTCCCCTTCCCCCATGTGTGGCTGCTATTGGTGTCACATGGGACGTGTACCACGTGACAGGTGCCGTCCCATTTGTGAAGAGAAATAAGGTCATACAGCGAGCGGATAAAACAAAGTTAGTGGGGGTAGTACGTTAATATAATGTGTGTGTGAGGGGGGTAGTATGTTAATATATTGTGTGTGTGAGGGGGGTAGTATGTTAATATATTGTGTGTGTGAGGGGGGTAGTATGTTAATATAATGTGTGTGTGAGGGGGGTAGTATGTTAATATATTGTGTGTGTGAGGGGGGTAGTATGTTAATATAATGTGTGTGTGTGAGGGGGGTAGTATGTTAATATAATGTGGGAGGGAAGGGGGGTTCTTAATTTAACTTAAATTGCAGGTGGATGCTAATTATTTAATGGGTGATCTTTTATTTGTGGAGTGATGGTGGGGCAATTTAATATAATAGTGTTGGCTATCAATTTAAGATGGGGTGATTGGACCTTTAAATTTGATGCTGGGGTGGTTTGGAAGCTCATAAATAAATGTGTCGTGTTTTGGGGAAAATTAGGTCTGTTTATTAAATGTGAATATGAATTATTTAATGGCGTAGATGATTGTGGAAAATGGTTATATATTTTAAACATAAATGCCATTTAATTTATTGATAGGGCTTTTTCGAGGGAGGGAAATATGTTTATATATTAAATGGGAATACTATTGATTTAACATCGGGGTTGGTTGGAATTTTCTAATTTTCATGTACCCATTTTTTTTACCAAATAGGGCCCACAACATTCCAAGATCCAGACAAGCAGCAACTGAGCTAAAGACACCAGCAGCCACAGGTGGAGAAAGTGACAAAAACAGGTAGGAGAGAACAGGACAGTCTTCCAACTGTTCTGAATCTGGTCCGGCAGTCCTGAATTTGGGTGACTGTCTCGTGTAGTCAGAATTGGGTCCAACTACAGGAACAGTTGGAAGGTATGTCCTGCTTCACCCTGTACTGCTCGTGAAGGCAGAGCTGCGTGCACCAAACAGTAGTGCACACAGCATTGCCTGTGTGTTTGTCTAAAATGATAACCATGTTACATCATAGGGGCCCCCCTGCCTAAAGTGCCCCGGGCCCCCCAGAGCCTTAATCCAGCTCTCATAGTACCACCTAAAGTATAATTTATATGCGTTCTCCTTCACCAAAGTGGAAGTAGAGCTGGTGGCAACTTGATCCCTTATGATTTCCCAACAATCCTCCTCTGGGGGGGCCCAGATCCCTCTCCCACTCCCTCTCATGCCTACCGCCCGGAGGTAAAAGTACATTGAGAATTAAGCTGTAGAGGGCTGATATTTTATAAGACATCTATGGGGCTTTTTCATGTGTGATAATGCTTCATGCATTTTTAGCTTCACCTCATTAAATTTTTCGTTCTGAACCAACAGGTCCTAGTGTAAGCTAGAAGTTATTTGGCCACTCTGCACAAGTGTTGAATGAAGGGATATAATTCAATTTTGTTACTGATATATGTGGCTGAATTGGACAGCAGTCCCGTCATTCATTGCTTGGGATGATGTGTACCCAGGTTCAAGTGCGTCAACAGAGCAATCTTTTGTGTCTGTGTTGATAAAAGTTTATTCAGTGCACTTACCTAAGTGTATCAGAACTGACAGGGCTGATATTTTATAAGACATCCATGAGGCTTTTTCATGTGTGATAATGCTTCATGCATTTTTAGCTTCACCTCATTAAATAGTTCCTTTTCACACTCCCTCTTGAGAGAAAAAAAAGGCTTTTCGGAACCACATTATTTCAATGTTCAAAATATTTTTGCTTGTCCAAAAAGCTCCACTTATTGCACAAATTTGAATCAGGCCCCCTAATGTGCATACATGAAAAAGTTGTTATAAATGTGAACATGAGGGATAGAATTGCAAGAGTGAATGCAAACTTAATATTTTAGGAAATGTGGTCCTGATATCCTCTACATGTTAGGATTTCCTGGTATGACAATACCAACCACATCATTTGAAGAGAACAGAGATCTATTATTTCTAAATGTTAAATAAAAGTCAGATGTGTTGTCAGAATATGATGATTGAATAACACAAATAATGAAGAGTAATATGAACTAGCTAAGTTCTACAGTTAAAGAAAGAAAAAAAATCCTCTTAATAAACTGATTTTACATTTTCTGTTTTAATAGCTATGTACAGTAGAACTCTTTTACTTAACAACGGAGAGTTAGTGTGATGAGCAATAAGTAGTGTTGCTAAGGAAAAAATTATGTGGAAATGCCTCAAGTCTCAAGGGATATGCGCATATGTGACATGTAGAAAGGGTGCCATGTGCTGTGCAGCCAAGACAGCATGTTTTCAGGGAAACAAGGGGTAAAGCAGAGTTCAGCTCCTGCAGTCACACAGGGCAGAAGTGAAAAGAAAGGGGAAGATAAAGCACAATGAGAGGTGTGGAATAATGGAACTGGTATGGCAGAGTCTGGGAAAGGAGAGAGATCTGAGAGGGGAGTATGCTGGAGATACAGAGTGTGCAAGTAGACACAGAGACACCAGAGCAACCACAAAATCTGATGGGTGTAGTGCTGTAGTGGAAAGTCTGTAGTTGGATCCCTGCAGAGAATCTGCTACCTGTCAGCCTGAAGGAGATTTCAAGAAAAGGGAGCCTATTTGCTCTGAGGGTGTTTCGAGCTATTGGTGAACCATGTGTGAGCATAGAAGGACAGCTAGTAAGATCAGGCTTGCAGGTCGTCTGTGATCCAAAAGCTGCTGAGACCTTCATCTCCACCCAGAGATAGAGAAATAAGTGGTAACACACCACAAACAGTGACACCATTACTGCTGTATTAATAAAGAACACTATACCTCTAATTTTACAAGTTAGATCTCCTAATAGTAATCTGTTCATATATCATAGGCTAATAAAAACTAAAGATATCCATGTTAACTAGCCTGGGTTACCAATATTTGTAAAAGTGCACCATCGTTAAACTGTTTATAATATACACTATTTAGTACTGTTTAGACTGTGACTATTACTTTAAGTTATTTTTTATTATTTATTTTTTGCACTGTGTGTAAGTGAGTGCAGTGTGTAGTGTTGTGCACCAGTGAATGCACATTTGGCATTAACCTCTTTTTGTTATTACTGTTCACCGCTGTACTGTTGCAATTGATTATTATCTTTCCCTTTGTTCCACTTACCCAGTCCAGAATTGCCTCTTCATTAAATCTGCCCTACCCATTTATGCCTCCCAAAATAAATACCCAAGTGATTGTTCATAACCACAGTGTGTGGTCCAGTATTACTCAGTGGGTTAGTGTGGTTGGAGGCAAAGGGCTCTCGATTCGACCCCTGGTGGATCCAGTTACAGTCCGCAACCCACCATACAGTGTAGAAGACACGGGTGTCCGCACTGAAGAGGAGAAATAAAACATTTCACCACCCCTTTCAGAGTGCCAAAGAAAGGGGTGCTACATTAGAAAAATAAACAGAAAAAAAAAAATGACTAAATATATATATTGTGACACTGGTTTGTATGGCATGCATTCATGTCCCAGGCTATCTCACTTGCCTGCTTTTAAAGAAAGAAAAATGAGTTCTATCGCACTGATTATAAGGTATACCCTCATTAATACATGGTCCCCAGATTCCTCTAATAAATTGTATGAGGGGTACTACCAGAAACTTGCGTATACAAGCATCAAAAGAAGGAAAGCTAGAAGTTTATTAAATTTGTGCATTGAGATTCCCTGAATATAATAAGATCAAAATAGTTGATTAAACATCAATATTAATTAAAATATAACTTTTATTATTACTATTAAAATGTTATTTAAAATAACGAAATACATGAGGGCTCGTGAATAAACAATGTGAATTGGTGTATAATAAAATCACTGGATGCACTGCTGATAAACTCCTAAATAGCCATATTTAGACATGTGTTAGACGGAGTTAGAAGTCATAATGCATTGTAGAGAAATGAGTCAAGTGGAATTATCCTTCCTTGAATTATTCTTGGAAGTATTCTCAGAAACAAAAGTTAATATATAACTTGATTTCTCAACCAATTCCTATAATATATTTGATATGACAGAGGCTGTCTTACATCTCTCCACTGTTCAGGGCTCTTGCTAATACTGATGATAAAGTTGGTCCTCTGTTAGATGATAAACCCACTATCTAGCTCCACTATGATATAAGGTACAGATAGCTTTCCTGTTTGGCTAATCTTGGTATGTATAAGTAGGAGGTGAATTGCTATCTACTAGATAGCAATTCAACTCCCACTTATGCATATCTACTAGACAGCAATTCACCTCCTACCATTCCAAGCTTAGCCAAACAGGAGAGCTATCTGTACCTTATATCATAGTGGAACTCGATAGTGGGTTTATCCCACATTCATCTAACAAAGGACACACCAATTCACATTGTTTATTCACGAGCACTCATGTATTTCGCTATTTGAAATAATATTTTAATAGTAATAATAAAAGTTATATTTTAATTCATTTTGATGTTCAATCAACTATTTTGATCATATTGCATTCAGGGAATCTCAGTGCACCTATTTAATAAACTTCTAGCTTTCCTTCTTTTGATGCATGCTTTTAAATCCAGGAAGATTGCTCTGTATAGAAAGCTGCATCCAAGAAAGTGTGTTCGGCTGCAGGAAAAGCTGGTAAGGGTCCCTGGTGTTTTCTATGGAGAGAGCAGGGTGGGCTCCATGCAAAAAGCTCAGTCTTAGTCTTCTGGTCTGCAGGCTCACAGCAGACTAATTAGGAGCTGCACCTGAGTGATGGCTGTAAAATGCTGCGGCTCTCCCTCAATCTCTCTTTCTGGCAGGGGGTTAATTGCCTCCTGAGAGACTCTGCTGTGGTGAGCAAAAAGATATGTATATGATTTGTGTGTGTACATAAGGCCCTGCACAGGAGAGAGGGTCTCCACAAATGTTTGAGTAAGTGCCGGACAGCAAGGTTTTTATTTATGTTTTGTTTAGTTTGATTGTGCTAATAAAACTGGTTGAAGCCAGTTACACCGAAAATCCTGCATTCAAGTAACTTAATGCTGCTGTTCTCCGCCATCTAGTTCAAGAATTTGCTTTTTATTAGAAATTGCATGTAAGTATTCTAAAGTAGTTAAACCACTGTTTTTCATATGTCTCATAAAACTATTTCTCACGCTGATTAGTTTCACAAATTTTTTGGGGTCGACAGTCCTCTGAAGATTAGCTGAAATGTTCATCTTTCCGCTTTTTTAACATCCAACACATGTTCTGGCTTGAAATTTTGGAATTGTTTGTTTAAGTTATATCCATTCATTTACTGGAATAATGATGTTGAAATCATTGCTCAAGAACACTAATATGAAATGGAATATGAGTGAACAGTTACTCAGTAGATTTTCATCTCTGATTCTAGTGCAAGGAAACTACTCATCTTCCCTGGCTATCCTGCCATCTAGTCCATTGATATAATCTCTCTCTCCATATAAAGCTGTGTATCCTATTAAAGTAATTTTATTGTTTTCCAGTAAGCATTGTCTAAGTGATTGCTTGTGTTTCCAAAGCACAAAAATAATTTATTTAGCAGTTCAATACATAAATATAATACAGTACAGCCGATACCAAAAGATACATACATACCGCGCCCGCATGCGCTCGCTGCGCTCCACTGGTAACAGCTACAGTACTTCACTCCAGAATACTATGGTCAGAGATTGACTGGCCAGCTGGTCCCAGGGAGCTTGTATATATATATATATATATATATATATATATATATATATATATACACTCAGTGTTACAGAGAAAACAATACAGATGACGTGGCTTTCTTCTATAGGTCCAGGTTCAGGAGGGTCCAGTGTAAACACTTCATAGGCTAGTTCAAACAACCACCTCCAAGGGTGAGGGTCAACATTCCAGATGATTCTTCCGCCCAGAAACCAGTTTAAGCTAGTCTATTTACAATACACAGTCAGTAACAGTTTAAACATTTATTCCCTAACATCGCTAACTAGAGTATGCAATGTGCGATCTCTTCGGCGAATGAACCGGACAACTGTTGATGACTAGGGGATTAAAATGATACTAAACATGACATGTTTCCTGTAACCTGAACCTTAAATATCACTAAAGTGTACATATAACTTTAAAATATATGTATAACTATAAACTAAATACCATCTGCTCATAAATCACCGGGGAATGGAACCATTATAACATTATAATATAAATAACTAAATGTTGGAGTGCGAGTGTGTGCGTGCGTATTTTACCGCGTGATCGCGCCACGTGTTACGTGGCATACTGAACGCAATCGCACGGTAAAACAATATTAACCAATATACTTTCGTTCATCCAATTATACGACTTCGACAATCCCTAAATAACATGTTCCCTAAATCACTTTATTACTCAGCAGTAAACAATGTTGCACCCTAATACATTTATACAATGTATATTGCTCCATACATACATTGGTAGGGTTGCCTCCTGGTCTTTGTGGTTCCCTGGTTACTGTCCAGGTTCTCATGCATTAGGTAACCAGACTCAGACTTACCAAATAAGGCAATGCCATGCAGATAACTGTGAGAACAAGTGGACTGTTTATGAATGGAAGATAACCCATTTCTCCAATGAAAACACCTGGTTCTCCCAAACTATCAAGGTTTCCTTGTAGCAAAGGCTACACTATGGAAAGTATGGGGAAGCCAATTTAACAAGGAAGCCAATTTAAGAAGGTGGTGTATGTACTGCCACAATCCTCGCAAGGCTACATGAAAAAAATGCTTTATTTAATTACAGCATTTTTGTCACTGCTTAATGGCAGCCTCATTATTATTATATATGTTTATATTATTATTTATATATAGTCTCTATTCTTTAAACACACACACACATATATATATATATATATATATATACACTAGATGTCCAAAAGATGTTTTTGAACATCTTATTCCAGAAACTATGGCCATTAATATAGAGTTATTGCCCCCTTTGCTGCTAACGCGGCCTTAATTTTTCTAGTAAGACTTCACACTAGATTTTGAAACCTGGCTACAGGGATTCACATCTACTGTATTCAGGCACACGAGTATTAGTGAGGTCAGGCACCATTGTTGGACTGAGTTGTAGTTGACGTTCCAATTCATCTAAAAGGGGTTGTGGTTTGGGCTCTGTGCAGGCAAATGTAGTTCTTCCACACCAAACTCAGAAAACCATTTCTTCAGGTGGCAAGCATTCTCTTGGCATCCACCAAACCCAAATTCGTCAAACTGCAAGATGATGAAGCATGATCGTCTTTCCAGACAACAGTTCCACTGCTCCAGAGTCCAATGGAAGTGTGCTTTAAATCTCTCCAGTTTACATTTGGCGCTGTGCATGGTGATGGTCCTCGGCCATGAAAACCAAATAAATGAAGCTTCTGACAAACAGTTCTTGTGCTTCCATCGGCAGTTTGGAACCCTATAGTGAGTGTTGCAAATGAGGAATGGAGTTTTTACACACATTTCTCCTTCACAATAACAGCACTTAGGACTGAGGCAGCTCTAGCAGGGCATCCTATGACAGTGCCATGTTGAAAGTCACTGAGCTCCTCAGTATGACGCATGTGACTGCTAATTGCATGGCTGAATGCTTGATTGTATGTATCTGGTAGCAATGGGTGTGGCTTAAATGGCCAAACACACTAACAAGAAGGGATGTCCACATAGTTTTAGCTATGAAGTGTATAAATAAAGCTGTACTGCGAGAGCTGCTATTCACAATAACTTTGAGTTCAATGTTGCATTTTCTAAACAGTTTTTGTTGTTGACTGTAGGTTGCCGGACTTACTCACATTTAAAAAGTGTATGTAATATTTAACAAGTTCTTTGCTTATCAGCCCTATTTCGTGCAAAACCGCAGTCTTTACTTCTATTATATTGTGTGAATCTTTCTAAAACTGCTACCAGTTTTAAGAAAATTACTGGATTTTAAATCTGAGCCTTGTGTGACTATTGCTGTATGGTTGTTTGTATACAATACATATAGAATGGTACAATTGTTTCAATTATATATTTTAATGATTTCCCTAAAGTTTTCCTGATCTTTACATCAGGCTTCAAAGTTAAATAAAGCATCTATTTGAAAAGTTTAATACATAATTATTATTTATTTGCAGGGATTTTTATAACCAAACAGTTAATATCAAATGCAAAAGTTTGTCAGCCTCTGCCTTTGAAACACCTCATCTGGCAGAAATAACATCTTCATAACATTTCCTGTTGCTTTTGTATTGTTGCCTTTGGAATGTTTCCCAATTTTCCTTACAGAACTCTACTGTCTTTTTGCATGAAGTGCCTGCCTAAAAAAGTGCCTGCAGATTTCCAGTAAGATTAAAATCTGGTCTTGCCTGTAAGTACATGTTTATTTTTGAGGTTAATTTTGGACTATTGTCTTTCTAAAATATCTAACCTGCAATTACTTCAATTTATTCACTATATATCTGTTTTTCTCTAGTTCCATCCAGGCAATATGTTGCTTTACAATTATTATTGTGATGGTGCCGGGGCATACCAGGGCGTGAGCTAATGATATGGACTTGTCTATGGTAGAACAGCAAGGTGCGCCCTGCTGCATGGCAACAAATTAGTTTAATAGATATTTAAATAATACAATGTGGCTGGTGATATCTTACATCTTTAAAAAATGATAAGATGCTATTTTCTTCAAATGATTGTGTACTCTAGATGAATACATATAAACAGTTTACATCTAGCATGCTGCATGAGACTGGTGGGCAGCAGTTGCAAAATAATTATTTCATGCTTACATCAGACTCTTTCTAAATGGATGGCTAAAAACCAGGATAGATGCTTCAATGAGACAAGGTCATTTTTAAGTTTACAGCCATACAACTTTGATGGTAGTAGCGATATGTTTATTGGTTCGTATATTGCTATGTGCCTGTAAACCAGAGATCACCCTGCTTATTTCTTTTAACTCTGCGTGGACTTAAACAGTTCCTTATTCAACAATGTTATTGACAGTTGAAATTGCTATTGGAAGAATTTGTATTATTCCCTTATTTGCTGTGTTAAAGTGAATTTACACATTAATCTCATTGTCAAATGCTTATTGAAAGTAGAAAGATCAATCATAACAACCTGAGCTTTTAAAAGCATCAGAATTGGTCATTGATGCATTTCAAGAAATGCTTTTCATGCAACTTTTTTTTTGTACATTTGCACAAACGAACATGCTGCATGAAAAGCATTTCTTGCAGTGCATCAATGACCAATTATGATGCTTTTAAAAGCTCAGGTTGTGATTGATCTTTCTATAGCTTTCTACCCAGCTGTCCACCAAACATATTTCAAGGTACAACTTCACAGTGAAAACTGGATGCGCCTACATTTGTGGGTTTGCAGATACATGCACATGATAGAACCTTTAAAAATATTACATTGTCCAACCTACTCCTACTTCCACTCTGTTTATTAATTTAAACTTCTACCCCTTTATCCTAGAATGCTACTTAATTTACCTTCATTTGTTTCTTAAATCAATCATGAAAGTGATGATATTACCTTTATTACATATGTCATATTGGCAGACATAAATAGAAATAGACTTTCTCCAAAATTGCAAAATATTTCAGAGTATATAAAGTATAGGGAAAAGGTTAGGTTTCCAATACTTCTGATCTGCCAAAGAGTTTAGTTCCTTTGCAGGTAAAGAAAAGCTGTGTGCAGGGGCAGGCTGGGCTGGGGGGCAGCGGGGCATCTGTCCCCTGGGCCGGTCCCATAGTGTGCTACTTTGGCTGGGTCACTGGGCCACCTGAATTTTTTCTTCCCTTTAAAATAGGCTGCTGAGTCAAGTCTTGTCCCCGGGCTGAAATTTACTACCCTCCCCTGGCTGTGTGTAAACATGTAAAATGGTAAATAACTCCCTAAATGCGCCTCCGCCACTGCCAGCTCATTTAAATAGCCCTGTCCCATAAAATCATCATCATCATCATCACCATTTATTTATATAGCGCCACTGATTCCGCAGCGCTGTACAGAGAACCCATTCACATCAGTCCCTGCCCCATTGGAGCTTACAGTCTAAATTCCTTAACATACACACACACATACACACACACAGAGACTAGGGTAAATTTTAATAGCAGCCAATTAACCTACCAGTATGTTTTTGGAGTGTGGGAGGAAACCGGAGCACCCGGAGGAAACCCACGCAAACATGAGGAGAACATACAAACTCCACACAGATAAGGCCATGGTCGGGAATTGAACTTATGACCCCAGGGCTGTGAGGCAGAAGTGCTAACCACTTAGCCACCGTACTGAATTTGTCCACTCTTGCTCCTAATCCTCACTTAGCAATTGTCTAGAGATCCCCAAACTCTTTCCATTGGATGCTGCAAACTTTTGTACACCAGTAAATGCCACCATCTGAGACCACAAATCAATTTGCGTATACTTAGAATTGGGAACATTTGCATAGAAGAGTGTGAAGTGAAAAAAGACAACTTGCTCTGCCTTTTTATTTATTTTTGCACTGTAGTTGATTACTCTAAGGGGTATATTTACTAAACAGCTGATTTGAAAAAGTGGAAATGTTGCCTGTAGCAACCAATCAGATTCTAGCTTTTAATTATTTAGTGCATTCTACAAAATGACAGCTAGAGTCTGATTGGCTGCTATAGGCAACATCTCCACTTTTTCAAACCGTTTAGTAAATATAACCCTTAGAATATTTTTTTTAAAACGGAAATTGAAGGCCTAATAAACTTTTTGTCCCATTTTTAAAAAAAATTGCAGTGTGCCCAATGTCTTTCACCTTTAATTTTATATATATATATATATATATATATATATATATATATATATATATATATGGAAATTGGGACAATGGGCAGTAATGTTTCTGGTTCCCCTGCTACATGTATGAATATATTTTCAATATATCAGATGTCTTGTAATTAAATAGGGTTTTTGCCTGTTATATAAAACACAGCTGTCCACATAATAGCCTAATTTTCCTTAGTTATTGAAGTAAAAACGACATATATCATGTGTAGTTTATGTATTAGCTTCTGTCATACCTCCAAACTGTCCCGATTTTGGAGGTGACAGTCCCTAATCACTGACCTTGAAAGTGGTGCTTGGGCGAAAATGAACTGAGTTTCACCCAAAAGTGGGCATTTTAAGGAATATCTGAGTGGGGTTTGAGTGGCTCAGGGCAGGGTTTGTTTTGTTGCGACTTTGTATGCCTCTGTGTTGTGAAGTATGGCTTCTGCTACAAAAGATGCAGCCTCTGGAAGATTACAATGGATGAGGATGGAGTTTTTATGCTTGTCAAGTTTTCACAAAATTGGGCCATGGCCTTTGTCCCACAGGCTCTAAATATTCCTTAATCTATCCAGATATGTCAAGGCAATCCCATATCTCACTGCGGTACAAGTTTCACAAAATAGAGGTTTTTGCAGACCTCTCTACTTGGAAGCTGCTCAACTTAAATATATCAATTGGCTGTTATTTTTCCCTAGCTTCCCCTTAAAAAACATCTTGCTCCCACAACACCCTTCATAGTTTCTGCCACCAGTATGGTTTTGATTAAAATAATTAAATGTTTGAAGTTGGATATTCTTAAGATGGAGTGACACACAAGGTTCTTTTTTCTCAACTTTTTTCTCAACATAGGGCATTCTGTGAGGCAAGACAATTTGTATGGTGAGCATTTTTCACAATTAATATCCCACCTGAAAATTCAACTCACAAGCCCAAACAAAAATCTGTTCACTATAGAACTCCAAAACTATGCCGTTAACTTCATAATACAACCTAATCTTTTCCTGCAAGAGAAGCTTCCAACTAGATATGAGTGGATCTTTTAAAACTGTTAATTTCACAATTCGTGAATTTGCCAATACAATATGGACTCGAAGGGGGCAATTCAATTGGCCGCATTACTGTAAATAGTAACGCGGTCTGGGCACTATTACTGTTATTATGGTAATAGTGCACTTAAATACCATTATTACGGTCACTTCAATGCCGGCTTTTTGCTCGCAGCTCCCTGAGCTGCGTGCAGAAGCCGGGTTGAATTTACAGTAATAACGGTAATAGAGTTATCGGGGTGCTAATCTGCGGGGAATTAAATTCCCTCCTTAGATTGTAACCCCAGGACATGGCCAACAATACATAATTACTGCGTCTGTCACCACTAGCCTCCTTCAAAAATTGACTCATTTTTGAACCACAAAACGATCTGTTCTACTATTTGGTCAACTGTCCATTTATAGAATATTCCCCATCAACCGTCTACAGTGTCTGTCACCACTAGCTGTATTCTAGCAACCCAGTGACTGATTTATTAAAAGATAATAGGACTTATTTTCACTTCTCCCTTTATATTAAGGGGGTTACCGTCAGCAATAACCCTTCCTGAACGCTTCCCGATGCTTTTACTTGGGGGTACATATTTGATTTTTTCCTTATATTTAAAATGTACACTCATTGCTAGTCTCCTAGGGGCAGGGCCGGACTGGCCATCGGGCACTTCTGGCAAATGCCAGAAGGGCCGATGGCTAGTTGGGCCGGTCCAACGGGGCAGGATGTCCGTCCGAGCAGCGCAGCTCACTGCGCGCTGCTCAGCAGACAGTGTCAATGCGATGTGCGGCGCGCCAGTAATCACATGGGAGGCGCATCATGTGACAGCACCTGTCACATGATGCGCATCCCATGTGATTACTGGCGCGCCGCGCATCGCATTGACACTGTCCGCCGAGCAGCGAGGTGATAAGGTAAGTGTGTCTCTGACTGGGGGAGGGGGCTGGCTGTCACTGACACTATGTCTCTGACTTGGGGGGGAGCTGGCTGGCACTGTCACTATGTCTCTGAATTGGGGGGGGGGCTGACTGTCACTATGTCTATGACTTGGGGGGGTTGGCTGTCACTGTCACTGTGTCTCTGACTGGGGGGGGCTGGCTGTCACTGTCACTGTCACTAAGTCTCTGACTTGGGGGGGCTGGCTGTCACTATGTCTCTGACTTGGGGGGGGCTGGCTGTCACTGTCACTATGTCTCTGACTTGGGGGGGCTGGCTGTCACTGTCACTATGTCTCTGACTTGGGGGGGCTGGCTGTCACTGTCACTATGTCTCTGACTTGGGGGGGGCTGGCTGTCACTGTCTCTGACTTGGGGGGGGGGCTGGCTGTCGCTGTCACTATGTCTCTGACTTGGGGGGCTGGCTGTCACTGTCACTATGTCTCTGACTTGGGGGGGCTGGCTGTCACTGTCACTATGTTTCTGACTTGGGGGGGCTGGCTGTCGCTGTCACTATGTCTCTGACTTGGGGGGGCTGGCTGTCGCTGTCACTATGTCTCTGACTTGGGGGGGCTGGCTGTCACTGTCACTATGTCTCTGACTTGGGGGGGCTGGCTGTCACTGTCACTATGTCTCTGACTTGGGGGGGCTGGCTGTCGCTGTCACTATGTCTCTGACTTGGGGGGGCTGGCTGTCGCTGTCACTATGTCTCTGACTTGGGGGGGCTGGCTGTCACTGTCACTATGTCTCTGACTTGGGGGAATGGCTGTCACTATGTCTCTAACTTAGGGGGAGGCTGGCTGTCACTGCCACTATGTCTCTGACTTGGGGGGGGGGGCTGGCTGTCACTATGTCTCTGACTTGGGGGGCTGGCTGTCACTGTCACTATGTCTCTGACTTGGGGGGGCTGGCTGTCGCTGTCACTATGTCTCTAACTTAGGGGGGGCTGGCTGTTGCTGTCGCTGTCTCTGTCTTGGGGGGCTGGCTGTCACTATGTCTCTGACTTTGGGGGGGCTGGCTGTCACTATGTCTCTGACTTGGGGGGGCTGGCTGTCACTGTCACTATGTCTCTGACTTGGGGGGGCTGGCTGTCGCTGTCACTGAGTCTCTGACTGGGGGGGCTGGCTGTTGCTGCATCTCTCACTGGTGGGGGGCTGGCTGTGTCTCTCCCTGGGGGATGTGTGTGTCTGGCTGGCAATTGTGTGTGTATCAGTACATTGTGTGAAGTCTGGACCTATATATATATATATTTATTAGTGTGTGTGTGGGGCCATGTATATATTAGTGTGTGTGTGGCCATGTATATATTAGTGTGTTTGTGCGCGCAGTATTTTAATATAATATGTGAGGGAAAGGAGGATCTTAATATAGTGTGGGAGGTAGGCTATTTAATGGTGGAGTGTAGGTGGGGGCTAACTATTTAAGTTGAGGTGAAGGAATCTTTAATTTCATGCTTGGGTGGTTTAGGGCTATCAATTGAATATGGTGCTGATTTTGGGGTGGAGGGCTATTTATTAAATGTGAATATGAATTATTTATTGCTGGCGATGGTTGTGGAAAATAGCTATATTTATTAAACTTTAATGCTATTTAATTTATTACTTAGACTGTCTGCAGGGAGGGAAATATGTTTTGAGTAAATGGGTATATTGTTAATTTAATGTTGGGGCTGTTTGAAGGGAGATAGGTATACTTATTAAATGTGAATATTATTATTGTGGGGACTGGAGGGAGGCCTAATTATAAAACGTGAGTTGGAGTTTTCTAAATCTCATGTACCCCATTTTTTTCAGAATTGGGGATCTAATATTCCAGGATAAAGACAAGAAAGAACTGAGCTAAAGAAACCAGCTGCTACAAGCGGTGAAAGTGACCAAGACAGGTAGGAGAGAGCAGGACAGTCTGCCAACGGTCCTGAATCTGGTGGGGCAGTCCTGAATTTGGGTGACTGTCTCACTTAGTCAGGATTTGGTTTAACTGCAAGGACAGTTGGGAGGTATGTCCCGCTTCACAACGTACTGCTTGTGAAGGCAGAGCTGTGTGCTTCTAACAGTAGTGCACACAGTATTGCCTGTGTATTTGTCTAAATTGATAACCATGTTACATAATAGGGGCCCAGCTGTCTTAAATACCCTGGGCCCCCTGAGCCTTAATGCAGCATGTTAGGGGAAGGGAACTGATAGCTGCTCTCAGTTCCCGGACAGGACACAGCCTGCAGAGGAAGCCTAGGAGCTCCAAGTATCACAAGATTTGGTAATCTTGTGAGACAAAGAGCTTCCCTGCTCACTCTACAGGAAGTTCCCACCCTGATGGATGTCAGCAGCACCAGAAGCATCCCCAGTGGGCTGGGGATGGCGTGATGTGACTGGGAGGGCGTGATAAATGTAATGTTTTATTATAATATATGTATCAATGCCACATGTTGGCCACACCCAAAACACAATGTGGGCACGCCCTTTTCATTTTATGCTGGGACTGAAATGGGCCTGTGTACTTTAAATGCCAGGGCTGATTTTTAGTCCCAGTCCGGCCCTGCCTAGGGGTTATATTTAATAAACTGCGGGTTTGAGAAAGTAGAGCTGTTCCCTGTAACAACAAATCAGATTCTAGCTGTCATTTTGTAGAATGTACTAAATAAATGATGACTAGAATCTGATTGGTTGCTATAGGCAATATCTCCACTTTTTCAAACCTGCAATTTAGTAAATATACCCCCTAGTGCAGAGGTGGCCAAACATTCGGAGACTAAATAGCAAAAAATATCTATAGCTACAACAAAGAGCCAACTTTACCCTTTTACATATGTGTGCATATACATATACCATACTTGCCAAATTTTTCAACTTTTTTTCAACTTTTTTGGTCCCTGGGAGATCAGGGGGTAGGTGGGCATGTGGGGACGGGGTTCGGCGAATTGCATGATTTGGCCCTGCCCTTAAACTGAAGATGACGTGTGAATTGCTTCCTAAGTCTCACCCCCACAATTTAGCTAATGAAGTGGACAGGAACTCAGAAGTTGTCCTGCTCTCCCGGGAGTCCGGGAAGACTCCCAGAAATCCAGGAGTCTCCTGGACATTCTGGGAGAGTAGGCAACTGAGTCATATGCACAGTATAAACATGCCGTTCACACATACATTGAAAATATAACATAATTTACAATATTTTGCTAAGTGAAAAAGAAGATATCCAACATTGCCAAAATGTTCTGAGCAGTCATTAAATCAGCACAGCTCTTACTTCTTCTGTATCCACAATCACTGTGGAGGGAATTCTTTAAGTTGGGATAAAAATTAAAAATAGCCAATATGCCCCTCAGACCTCTTCACATTCCCATAAGATCTCCCCACATGCCCCTTACATACACATCACACCTCTCCACATGCCATCAAATCTAACCACATACCCCAGAAATACTCATCAGATATCCCCTCATGCCCTTCAGACCTCTCCACTTACCATTAGACCTACATACATGCCCCTTACGTACCCATCAGCCTCCCACATGTTACCTGATCTCACCACGTGCCCCTTAAATGCCATCAGACCTCAACACATGTCCCTTACATGCCCATCAGCCTCCTTACATACCCACATTCCTCATACATGCCAACAGACTTCCACATATTCCCCATTCATGCCAATCAAACCTCCATACATTCCAACAGATCTCCCCAATTGCCATCAGATTTCTTTACATGCCCATCAGCCTCCCACATGTCCTCTCACATCTCCCACATAGATGCTGGAACCCGCACAGATGAAGGAGGGAGAGCACACACTACACACTGTCCTCTCCCTTCCCTTCCTGGATTATCTGTGAAAATGTGATCTCCCTGTATTATGTAGAGGAGGTCACATCACGTGGCTGCTCTCGGTTAGCTGAGAAGTCAAATTATTCCAAACCTCGGGCTGTCGGCACCCGGAGCACTGTGCTTGGGTGATACTCCTGGCCAGCCGGTCTAGAGCCACATTTGTTAGCTCAAAGAACCGCATGCGGCTCGAGAGGCACGGGTTGGCCACTGCTGCCCTAGTGGCTTATCCATTTATAAAAATGTCCTATTTTATTCTTACAATTTTATCTTGTCTTGAAACTGGACTTTTAATCTGGAATGGTGTGCTCTAAAGCTTTGAGAGTGGAGGATTACCATACCTCTACCTATTGTGTTACCAAGATATTTTGTTTTGTCTGGACCTATAACATATTTGCAGTTAGGCCAGCTTCTTGAATTTAATTTAATACTATCTGTAAATGCCTTTGAAAGATGCTCATGCCCCTTCATACAACATACACACTCCATTTTTTACTATTTTAAGTAAATTGATAAAAGGGAACAACTCTTTCATGGTCAAGCCATATGATTGGACTGGGAATGCATTGCAGTCTTATAAAATGGTTTAATGTTTTCAACCAATCTTGACCACTCAAGACTTTTCTTAAGAGTTTCTCATACAGAATAAAGCCTCTGATATAGAACCTGTGCTATAATACCACAAATTGTAAAATCAAAAGAGCATCTAGTGTGTTGTATGAGCATTAAATTGAATATTCATAAACAGTAATCTATTGTAGAAAATGAGGCTTCAGCTCTCAACACCTTTTATAGAGAACATGTATGCTAGTGGTGGATCATGTCCCTTTAAGATGAATTGCTGAAAATCAGTGGAAAATCTGCATCGTACGAGGTGGTTTCTAAGTTTATAGCCATAGTACTTTGCAGTTAGTAGCAGTAAGTGTATTGCTTTATTGCTATGTACCTGTTAACCCGATAGCATCATACTCATATTTGATATTACCATTGAATTAGTTAATTGTTCATACTAACTTTTGTGTTTGCCAGAAGGCTGGATCAGCTCAGTGTTTTGATGGTTTATCCTGTATTTAACCCTCTTTTTACATATTAGTTCCCCCTGGGTATTTGGAACAGAGGGAAAGGGTGTGTCATAGACAACAGGAGCAAAATCTGGAATGCAGCTATGTTGGTTCTGATTTGTCGCTAACTGCACAGTGAGTGGGCTGTTTGAATTTAGCAGGTGAGGAGTATTTTCTCATTCTGGGTGTAGGTTGCAGCCGAAAACATAACAGAGCAAAATGATTGCTGCTTAACTTGAGGTTCTTATGCAGATGGAGCATTATCTCATGAGACAAATATTATAGTTTAATCCAATCCAGTAAGGAATGAGATTTATAATTTACATTCATAAAAGTGTAAATTGTGTAATACAATTTTATCTGTCACAATTAGTGTTATCAGACCAGCCATATGAATCCAGATTTTTTTTTTTTTGTTGCATTGTTTTACTGCCATTAGTTCACATGCATGCCTATAGTTACTTAGTATATTGGTATGTAGCAAGCATATAAACTAATTACAGTGCAAATATGCAACATGAGTAATTTATATTTATTCATATTTAAATACCTGTTCTAATGCTACTCACGATGCGTAGCTCTGCTTTTTGCAGCTGAAAATCTTGAATTCAGAATGGTTATTTTCCTAGATTATGCATTTAGATTTTGGATTACACCTCCACTCCTCCCAAGGCTCTGCTCCTCTGAAGCCCCAAACTTCAGAACAGAACAGGGGAGGTTGGACGGGCATTGCCAGCCAGCCCCCCTCACCTGAGGACCCTGTAGTGGCTGTACCTATTGCAGTGGCGTATTTTCCGCCACTGGTCAGAGCTAAATTAGGACCCTATGATGCCCTAGGCAACAAGCCCCCAACCCATATATACATACATATACACACATTATGTATGTTTATATTTATATATATATATATATATATATATATATATATATATATATATATATAAATATATATATATATATATAAATATATATATATATAGAAATATATATATATACACACACATACACTATAATACTAATATATACATATATGTTATTTATGTCAAATTTCTATTAACACAATTAAAGAAACAGAATATTTTCTGGAGGTTAAACATGTTTACCCTTAAAAGAAAATAGAGTCTGTATTTATTTAAAATCTGCATACCTAGTGTCTTAATGAACACCATTATTGATTTTATTGCAGTTTAAATGGATTCAGGCTAAGTAAGCAAAAAGCCATTCTTCCCATATAACAAGAAACACATGTTTTGTTGCTGCAAAAGAATAAGTAGATTATTATTTAAAACCACAGTGGGTTTTTTTCTTCCAGTAACTGATTTTGCTCTTTTATTGCCAAGAAATAACACATGTTTGAAAAGAAAAGGAAAAGAAATTCTGAATGCTAAGTTGACAGTGCTTTCTGTGAAATTAGAGATTTCATTTTTCTTGAGACCCATGTATAATATAGTTTTCTCAGTTTACAGACGGGATCATCAGGGCTTAGGTCTAGGTTGCCTACTGAGTGATCTGAATTATGGAGATTATCTGGTTTGGTCCTGGCATAAAGTGGGCCGCCCCGCTCCTCGGGACCAGCCACCAATGCACTGTTCCATAGATCATAGATGCAATCTTACCCTTTCTCCATGCCCCTTCCTTCTACTTCTTCACCTTTTTATTCAATCTGTACCCTCTCCTCTGTTCTGCACACAGGCTGGTGCAGAGACTAGACCATTTCCTTCAAGGATGGTAAGAATCGGGGAAAAGGATGGTATTAATGTTATCAGGAGTCCCAAGTACTGCACTCCTGCCACAGTTCATAAATAGATTATATATATATAATGTGAGATACTCAGACTGGGGGTTTACTGTGTTCTGGGGTAGACGGATGCACTTTATACAGATCTGCCAAGGATGTCACACCAGCCAAGTGTTTCTGGTTTCAATAGGAGCAGCTACTTTTATTCACCGGCAATAAAGCAAAATAAAACACAAACAAAAGATCTTGCCTGTACGGCACTAAGGCTAGATACACACTGAAGAATTTTCCAACCGACGCGTTATCTACAATGATTTTACTACTGACTGAAGGTCCAATTGCTTGGACTATTCATGCGTACACACTAGACAGTTTTTAAATGATTAACGAAAGATCAACCATCCGGGCAGCGACTTTTCACAGCCATATTGTCGTGTTAAAAGATTTGGATTTTGTGCACACTGAAACGACATATATGGTCCCTGTAGCGATATCCCCAAGAAATTTAAATAATGGGCCAAGCATGTTTATTAAGGACCACCCAGAAACTCTTAAAAGGAGAAGGAGACACGTCTTCTTTGCTCATTCTGTAACACATAGTTGTGTACAGTGTACGTTCATTCGCAACAAATTCTTTTACTATTATGGATACTGTTGAAGAACAGCAAGCTACTCGCTATGGCAAGAAGACTGCAAGTACAGACCTGAAGGGAAAGAAGGAGAAAGAATCTATCTTGTTGGACCAAAGAGTGGTTCCAAAGGAGAGACTCATTCTCTCATATGCCCTTGCTACAGGAGATACGGGACAACAACCCTGATGACTTCAGGAATTTCATGTGAATGAATGAACCCACATTCCAGGAACTACTCCAACTAGTCAACACCCTGATCCAGAAGGAGGAAACTCATTTAAAAAGACCTATTTCTACAGAGCAGAGACAGGTTGCTACCCTGAGTTTTTTTGGCCACAGTAAGGACACTGACAGATGTCAAATACAAAACAGCAATTTCACCTCAAGCTTTGGGTTTGATAATACTTGAGACCTGTGATGCTATCATTGAAGTTCTGCGTGAACAGTATATGAAGGTTGGTAAAAAGAAATACTCTTTTTTGTAAATAAATATATTCTTTTATTGACATGCACAAACTATACATTATATTGAAAAAGGGAAATTAATTAATACAACCAAACAAGGGGTTCACAGTTGTTCATAATGCAACACTTCGCTGTTATCCATTTGGAATGGACTCCCACTGTAGTGTTGCATGCTTGAGCTGGGTATAGGTGTAGAAGTCATGTATGGTTTTGGCATAATACATTGTTCTCCCATATTTGAATGTTGAATTTGGGTAGGCCGAAATGTGTATGTTGGTGTCTGCATGTGGTTTGATGGCGTTAAAATTGTGTATGGCCAGAAATTCTCTGCGGTGGTCCTAAACATTAGGTTACACACCAAAAGCTCCATTTGAATTTGTATAGGTCTACTTGCATTTTTCATTTAACTTGCTAGCTTTGCTGCAAGTAGATCAAAAGTGTGTTGCAGTGGTTTTTTGGCCATCAAACTGTTTGCGCATTCCACCATCTTTTCAGCTAGAGCTGTACCATAGTGGTTGTAGTTGTTTCCTCCTGGTCAGCAAGAACACACATGACTTCTTCAGATAGGACAGCAGGTTGTGTAATGAATAAAACAAAAATACAAACAGTATACATTAAATTTATGTACCTACGTATCACTTTGAAGCCTCTTTGTTTTACAGTTTCCTGCAATGGTAGAGCAATCAGGGCCCGATTAAGGGAATAGAGGCCCCCGGGCTAAGGGTACTGTGATGGCCCCCCCCCTCTGTGAACTCCCCCCCCCCCCCTCCACAACCGCTTACCCCCTTCTGTTCATCCGTCACATTACAGGGAGATCTCGTGAGAGTGAGACTATGACTCATAGTCTCACTCTCAAGAAATCTCGTCAGTAAGGAGATTACTGCGCACCGTGGAAGCTCTACAGTAACAGCAGGCAGCTAACAGCATAACATTTGCTGTTAGCTGCCTGCCATTCTCTTTGACCAGCTGACAGTTGGACCCGGGGGCGGAGACTCCCCCCACCCGATGAATGCCGGTGGGCCCCCCAGATGCCCGATGCCCCTGGGCTCTAGCCCAGTTAGACTTCATGTTAGTCTGGCCCTGAGAGCAATAGCAAGGTATTGCTGAAGATTTTGAAAGACAATGGAATTTTCCAAACTGTGGCGGTGCCATTGATGGGAATCATGTTCGAATTATGGCGCCATCCAAAAGTGGATCTTTCTATTATAATTATAAAGGATTTTTCAGCATTGTACTCATGACCACAGTAGATGCCAACTATGAAATTATATTTGTGGACATTGGGAAAAATGGGAAAGTATCTGATGGAGGAGCATTGGAGCAGACTCCCTTCAATGCAAAGCTAAAAAACAATGAACTAAATATACCAACAGGAAGTAGCACAAAATATGGACTAAATTTTGTGTTTGTGGCAGATTAAGCCTTTGCATTATACAACAATGTTTTGAAACCGTATCCGCAACGCAATCTATCAACTGAAAGGGGTGTAGTGGAAAATGCTTTTGGAATTATGAGTGACAGATTCAGAGTTTTCCATTCAGCTATAAATCTACATTTAGACAAGGTTAACAAAGTGGTGATGACTTGTTGTGTTCTGAATAACTATCTTAGGCGCAAAAGCCCATATGTGCAGTACACATACCAATACGGACAACAATACTGAAGAAATGGGAAGTTGTCGGGTTGACACCACTAGATTCTGGGCAGCTTAGAAATGCAAGTCACATTGCCAAAATAAACAGGGAGGCATACCTTCAATATTTTGATGGCAAGGGATGACAATGTATAATATATGTTCAGAATCATGTTGTGTATGTATACTTTATGTATTTGAAATACAATAAACCTTTTATTCATAAACAATGTCATATATTTCACTTACTGTTCCACTTTGCACTTCATCGCTATGAAAATTATTGTTCGTATCCAGGCTGCAGTTGGAGTGCCTAGTTATCTCATTTTCATGGATGAAGTGCAGGAGGTCAAAGTACCACAGCTTTGGCACTTAAACATCCTTTGCTGCAGCCTCTGATTTTTTTTTTTTTTGAAGCCTCTATCTTATTCAGTTCTTTCTTGATTACTGTCCGAAGGTTCTGTATTCTACCCTTGGTCCAAATTTGCTCCTGGGTAATGTGGAAGGCATGTTTTAACAGGTTCTTGCATAGCCACATTCTGCAACTGCCTGTTTGAGTATTCTTTAGATTGTATTCTTCACAAACAGGGATGAGCCCTATCTGTCTCAATGAAATCCTTCATGAGCTCCACATTGCGGTCATATGCCATTTTCAAACAGCGATCTAAAAAATATTGAAGACAACATTTTATTTTTACACACAGATAATAGCCATGTTAGTTTTGCAAATAGTCAAAGTTTTTCATCATAAAGCAAAAGATGATATATTGTTTACTTTTTAATGCAATTATGGAATATACACACGTTAACAATATCATTACAAACTAAGCATACATTATCCTTCCACAAAGAACATACCTTGTTGGGTCACAGAGTGTTAGGGATTTATTATTATGATATATCAGCAAACACAAGATTTTTATATTCAAATGAACTTCAACCACAATGCTCCAGTCTGGACATATATCATCAATGATTGGTCCACAACTGAAGTGAAAGCACCTGTCTGTGTTTATAAAAGTACCGAGGAGCCTGGCTATCGCGAGGGATGTGAGGAAATGGCGAATGAGGAGCAGGTGTCGGTGGGGGTACGAAAACTAACTGAAAAATTTGAAGATGTAGTGGAGTGGGGGATAGAGAATGAGAGGAGGAACTGAAATTACTGGGTTTTATAAGAGCAAAACCAATGAGCCCGAGAGAGGTGGAGATGATAGTGAAAGTGCTGGACCAGTACGACTATGACTGCCAGAAGCGAACATACACAAAAATTAATAATAGAAAAGAACTAATAATACAGAAACTCCTCAAACAAATAAAGGAGAAACTGGGCAAGAAAAGGACCACATTTCAAGGGCAAAAGCAGTGGTCAGACCTCAAAAATAAAGAACAATGCAGACTGATGAGAATCCGTGAAAACATTAAAAAAAAGTGAGTATTACATGTTGTTCAACTGTTCGAAGGACTTGTTAGTGAATTAATAGGGAAACAAATTCCAATATTAAAAATGATATAAATTATTTTTATATTATTAACAGAGAGAAGAATGCACAATGACATGAGCTGCGTACTACAGAAAAGTCCAAGCTGAAAAGATTCTTTTAAAAAAACCTATAAAAACATATATACACAAATCGTAGATATTAAAGATGTAAAAATAAAAGAAGGTATTTGCAATGAGGTGAAAGCTATCACAATTGTTTGCAGCTATGTGTATCGTTATAATAATCAAAATGGCGCCTGTTTTACAGAACCTATGAAGCAAAAGGTAAGCTTTGTAGAGAAACAGAAAGATGGACTACAACATAAGCTTATTTCGAGCAATGTGCAAGGTGAGGAAATGGAACTTTGTATGGTGTTGGAACAGAACTTGTGTTCTGTTTATTACTAGATAGACGTAAAATGCTAAAAATATTTTATCTTTTTCTCATAGATATCATTGTTATATCAGATGAGAGTTCTGAGGGAGAGAAAAATATTGGTAGTCCTTTGAAGGGTGTGGCCGAGAAGATGGAGAAGCTGAGCGAATATTTTCAAGAATTAAAGGCAAACATCAGTGTTGTAAAATAAATATTAAAAAAAATTGAAAAAAAATTCATGGAGATGTTCATGTGTTTGACACTGTTATGTCACAAAACGGTAGCCAGTTTTAGAATATTTAAATAGTTATATATTATAGTGCTAGTATATTTATATTTTTGCATGTCTATATTTTTCACAGGATAATTTTTGAAAACTGTTCAACAATCTATTGGATTAACAATGTGTGATTTCTTTTGTGTATTTTAGAGAACTATGCATATTGATAAGTAAATAAAGGCACAAGTATAAAACATGTCGAATGTACACCTACATTGTTAAAAAAAAACACGTACATGATAAATTGTCATATACACAGGTGTATAAATATGCTAGCAGTCATACACATCTACATAGTATGTGTACACTGTTGTATAATTAGGCAGGTAGCCAAATCTAATACACATATCTGTATTTGTCTTTATTCTATACTAGAGTGACTAAGGGGGATAATTATAGAGGCAGACATATGCAAAACACATATATAAAAAACAAAGCTACACGCTTCTCTTGTAGACTGTGCTGACAAAGGTGTATAATTAAAAAAGCATACATGCTATACACATCAATGCAGTACAGTAGACTGCTACTATTGCTTTAACGTAGAAACACCTAAACTTCAATTGACTGACGTGCAGACACCGCACCACGTGGGAGATGTACAGAAATCACAAATTTACAAACACACTCCCCCAAAGCAGTCGCAGCTCGAGAAACAGTTTGTCGTGGATCGGCCGAAAATGTATACACATTACATGATCGTAAGGTGATTGGAACAAGATTATTAAACAGTATGACCAACCAAATGACCCGACAGTTGGACGTATGACTGCTGTTTGCACGATGATTGGACAAAAAAGCTCCAGTGTGTACCTAACCAAACTCAACACAACAGTACTCACTGACTATAAACTGTAGTTTCTCTCAACAGGCATCCTTCTGCTCCCCAGAATGTGAGAGACTGTGAACTGCCAAGCAGCCTTTAATAGCACCTTATCAGCTGCAACTTCTGATTAGCAAGCAACTTGCCTGCTCTTTGTAAAACACGAAATGGGCCATATGAATGGAGCCCGCCCTTCTCTCTCCATTCAAAACCCCCAGGGACACTTACCAGTTTTTCTTACAACGGAATACAATCTTTGGGGAGCTTTTCCCAAGCACAAATATCTCGCTGGGGTTTTAAAACAAAAATTACAGGAATTTAAGATTACTTACTTGCCATTCACTACTTTCCTAGTGCTTCTATCAATATATATATATATATAGAGAGAGAGAGAGAGAGAGAGAGAGAGATACTGTATATACAGTATATCATGTATTTCAATATTTGCACCCAGTAGTAGTATTTTGTAATACTGTATTATGATGTCCTTTGAGAACTCAGAGTAAATCAGGCACCATGCTTTTGTACAATCAAGAAAAGGATTTACTGAACACCAGTAACATCTTGGCCAGGTGCCTGGAAGCTCAATTTTGGTGAGAAATTCAAAGCAAAGCCTCCAGCTGGCTGACCATCCTGTTTCTCAGAATACTGAATCCTGGCGAGAAATTTTCGTATTGCAGTTAGTCCGCTACGATAATGCTTGGTAACTTTCCAAGCCACTGATCCCATTTCCTCAATCGCTGGTAGGAGTATGAAGGCAAAAACTCACAGTAAAGTATGTAGGTGTAATAGCCCAAACCCCATTGTTTACATGAGTATACCAGTATTCCACACAACTTAACTTTATCTGCATCATGGGATGGCTTAGAACAAAATAGGTCAGGACCCGAATTACATTCTATTGTGTATAAGACCTTTATAGTCTGAAAAAATACAGTATCCTGTTTAATCCACTACTAGGAATTCTGGATAAGCTTCTACTGTTTTTATTTGATGATGCATGTGCATTTTTTAAGAAATGTATTAAATTGTTGATTTTATTGTCTTTCCTGCACTATATATATATATATATATATATATATATATATATATATATATATATATATATATAATATAGCAATTATGCAACACTTTATACTTTTACTTTGTCACACATGTCTTACTGTCTTACATCTGTATACCTTTACCTATGTGCACTGCTATACCTCATACTTGCCAACTTTGGCACAAAGCTCTCCAGGAGGGGGCTCTGTCATGGGGGCGTAACCACGCGAATCACATAGCTAGGCCCCACCCTCTGTCAAACTTTGTCAGTTTTGGCCTATCACAGAAGTGGACGGGGCCAGGGTGACACTTTTAGCCCCGTCCCAATCCACTTCACCAACGAAGAGGGCAGGCTTCAGGAGGTTGTCTTGCTCTCTTGGGACCCCGGGAGAGCTTCCAAAAATTTGGGAGTCTCCTGGACATTCCGGGAGAGTAAGCAACTATGCTATACCTGTGTGTAACCCGGTCTGCAGCCTTTACCTGCAGAGTGTCAGCTGAATAACGGATTCCTCTCTTAGAGGCCTGTGGAAAACCATTTCCTTTGTCACAATATAAATGTATATAATTTTTTTCTGAAAACAAAATTGCGCTGAGGCCTATGTAAATAGCTCACTCACTATAACTACTGCATTGGAGACAAATTTGTTTGTGAGAATTGATTACCAAGTGGTGATTTATACGAGCAGTGTGGATAAGTGCCAGTATGACATACAGCCTACTTCAACCACTGTCTTAAAATAATAAACAGCCCATGTGCACATTTAAAATTGATTATAAAAAAAGAATTGAGACTGAGGGACTGATTTATTGTTGTAGCATATATCAACGTTTCGGTTCCTACTTCTTATTCAAACATCTTGTCAAAATTACTTTAGTTAGTGACTCTCCTTCTGCTGTAACTATGCCCTCATTCCTAACTTCTGGTGCAAGCACTGTGCCCCAGGCACCCAGCTACTAAAATATCCCAGCCTGTCTGAGTGCTGTGTTTCCCAATACAGTGTGACTTCTATTGCCTACTAAGGACTGCTTCCACTGACTGTTGGCTAGAAGAGACACAATCTAAGTATCCCCTGTACTTTGAATAGCTCTCTAATAGGAGCTAGTCATTATTGACCTAATATTGCTAAGGTGGAGTAGAGAGTATATTAGATACCATATACATCTCTCTGGTTCCACCTAGTGGAAAAAAAATAAGAACCCCCGCCCCCAGCAAAATAAATACAATAAATATTAAAAAAAAATATAAAAGAAAATAGACTTGGGGGTAAATGTATTAATGTCCGGATTCTTCAACTCCGGCGTGTTCAGCGTCTTCGGCAATTAAATTTAAAGCGCCACTGAACACGCCGGAGTTGAAGAATCCAGACATTAATACATTTACCCCTTGGTCACTGTCTCCTATGTCCTAAACACAGTAAGACTGTATCACCAATCATCATGCCAACTTTTTACATGTGATGCATGCCCAAATGCATAAACAGCACAACAGATGGGATCCCAAACTACAAAAAATGCATCATGCACAATTTCATATGTGTCAAATCATATCAAATATCCTTGTCCTCATATGTGGAATATTTTATTTGGAATTTTATAGGAAAAATTAATTATGCAAACTGATTGGCATGTTCTACCTGATTGTCATTAAGTCTGACTATATTCACAGCTAGTGTTTACAGACCCGAATAAAACTTGTTATTTCTGTGTATTGTATTATATCCTCCCCTGTACTCAATAGAGCTGCATTCTGTTATCTCTTTGCTGCAAATGGGTTATGTTTGTGCTAGGAACAATATAAAAAATCTATCAGTCTTTGATCTCCCAGCTTCTAGTGTGACCTTTAAATTACTCTTCTGAGCATACTCATGATTAACCTTTGTCAGATATACCAGGCTTGAGATTAGGATTTCATTTTGTTTTGTTTTATCTCCCTAGCCAATAAGATATATAAATAAATAAAACCATCCTGTCTAGATATGACATAACTGTATAGTGCAAATGATTAATGCTCAGATGAATCCTGAAAAAACTATATACAGTATATTCTGTTGTAGTTTATAGTTAGAACAGAATGGATATGCACGTGATCTGCTTTGCTTTGTATTTTCCTTATATTTAAACTAGGATTTAAACCTTTATTTTTCTGCATGTTCCAGTGAAAGATACAGGCATACATTATCTTTTTCAGTTATTAGTCACAATTGTGTCTGATGTCTTCCTAGTGGCAAAGATAAATTCAGATGCCTATGAAGACCCAACACATGATCGACAATCTGTATTGCAGTATGGACATGTGAATAATAATGTTTACTTGTGAAAGAGTTTATTTCCTTACATTGCTGCCATTACATTCTGAGGCCTGGCAGAGAGCTCTCTCATATTGTGCTGTCTCCTCATATTTAGTCTTCCTCCAGTTTGCTCGCTTTAGTGCTATTTCTAGCAAGTGGGGAAAGGAGATATTTTTGATGATGAAGCATTATTTGCCCTTCTGGAGCACATTGTCTCTCCTACTGTCGGTCATATGAAACATCTATTGGAAGGAGGCAATAAGGCATCTGGATAACTTGGCCAATCCATCTCAGTTGATGCTTCCTGGTAACCTTGCCAATACTTTCAAAATTTACTTTCTACACTGTTTATCTGGCCCTGTTACTATGTTTAGGCTGACAATGTGAACCTCCACCCTGCCAAGGGAGTAAAGATTATTTACAATCTTAAGAAAACTTTTGTCAATATGAATGGTGGCAGAATTTGCCTATCCTTTAAACAAAGAGGATTTTACCAGGATAAATTGGCCCATTTACACCTTGATGACATTACAAAAGCCTGTGTTATATCCTGCAAGACTGAATCTTAAGCTGGGTACACACTAAAGAATTGTTCAGACCGACGTGCTATCTCAAACGATTATACCTACGACTGAAGGTCTGATCGGTCTGACGATTCATGCATACACACTGACACGATTTACCTTCAGATCTGTGCTCTTCATCTGGTCTTTTGGTCCTCTAGTCTGGAGAATGACAGCACAATATTCATTAAATTCACTACTGTCACATTGTCACACTGATTAAAACCGCCTTGTTATAGCTATTCACATGTCCTAATGAATTTCGTTAGCTTCTGTGACTCTAAAACGAAATATTCAGTCTCAGAACGAACAAATTAATTATTACCCTTCTACAGCACTCTTTACATTTATTCACTCTGACATTCAGTGCTAACATCGGCTGAAAAGAGCCCGACTCTGTAAACTCTATGGAGATCATCAGCATGAGTGCATACACACTACATGATTGTTAGGTGATTGTTCGGAAAAAATTGAACGGTACGCCCAACCAAATGAGGCGATAATCGTCTATTTGGGCAGACTTTCGACCATCATGTCACTACACACACTGACCCGACTTTCGAACGAGCGGTTGTATGTCGGCTGGTTGAGCTGATTATTGGACAAAAACCCTGTAGTGTGTACCCAGCATTAATAACCTTCTTAGTCCACCATATCTTCTTAAGTTTTCTGGCTCTAGAATGAGCCTTTTGATTCCTCTTGTAAGTGATGTCATTTTGTCAGGTACAAAAGACCTTTCAATTTACATTATGAAGTTGTCTTGAAGTGACCTTGAACACTCTTCAATGTATCTACAGGATATTGATTTGGAAAACATACATTATAATGCATAGAGAACCACTTATATGTCTGTCTACACAAGGTAAAATTTTGTAAAGATGATTCAACATCCAGTAATCACTGTGGGGAGACTGTCCGTGGTAGAACTGTGTGGATTTGTTTGGATAACCCTGACTTAAATAGAGTTTATAAGCCAATTCTTCTGGTGTCAGAATTGTTTGGGGAATGTCATATCTCAACCTGCTCATGAATCAAGTTGAGAGAGCCCACTTAAGGGGTGAATACCAGTGGGAAATCAACATATGTCTTTGAAACCATTTCCTAGTCATATCTACCAACTCCAGGATGCCCTACTGCTATGTATGCGCCACTAGATGTAATGGAGAGAGCCATGGAAGAAAAAGAATTGTAAATCAAGAAGACAAACTTTGTTCATTTTTCTGTGTAGATAACTTTTCCAGTGGAGATGCATGAGGGGTAGAAACCTCAGACAACATTCATGTACTTAACCATGCTCCAAATTCTGTAGCACTCCATATTTGTCTGTTGTATTCATTTGTATAGGAGAGTTGTATTCATTTGCTGTATAGTAGAATTGTAGAGGTGGTAATCGTAAAAACAATTACCACCACCCTGACAACCAGGACACCTACAAAGAAATACTGATTATCTAGGTCGCACTGTTCAGTGACATGGAACTCAACTGCCGGAGGGGTCTGTGTTTGGAATTACTTGCGGTTAGCATGATCCAGGCATCGGAAGTGGGCAGCGTCGCTTTGTAGTTAAGTCTGTTTTGATTGATGTCTTTTTTTTTTCTAATCAGTGTTTCTTTGTATGTATCCTGGTTGTCGGGGTTGTGGTACTCGGAAAAACGTGCCCAACCCGAATTGTAGTCATTAGCTGGGTAAGAGAACAGTGGTCACAGCAATAAGTTTGCATGGCCACACCCACACAAAATGTGGCATATTTTATTACTCAAACTGCACAAACTTCCTATAGTCCAGTAAGCCCTGCTGAAATATTTGCTCATTAGAAAAATTTCTGCTCACATTTAAAAAATTGTCTCTGCCCTAACATAAGATACTGCTTTACTTGGTACTGTGGCTTGTTTCATAATGCTAAATGTTATTTCACCTACTGAAGTCTTAGCTAGAGTAGAAAGAACAACCAAGATAGTCACGGTGCTAACATTTCACTTCCCTAATGTGGTCCCTGATTTTTTCTTTTTTTTAACCTGCAATGTGAAATGCTACCAAGTCACTTGTAACACAGTGGGACATTAGGATTTGTTACTTTTGTTATAATGCTCTGAGTACTCAGGGGCTTATGTTAAGTTGAATGCAAATTGCGTTCTTGGCTTATAATATGCCTTTTTACCTCTGTGCAGCGCACTAAGCACTAAATCCGAAATGAGAGGTTTGTGTGCATGTTCAGATGTAACAAAGCGTATTATATGCCAAGAATGCAATATGCATTCAACTTCACATAGGTCTCAGTTGGTAAACAGCTGACTGAAAGGATTGCGTTGTAAATTACATTTCCCTATGAGTCACTTCTATCTTCACATATACAGGTCTCATGGGGCCAGGGGTCTCTAAAATGGTGAAACTTAGTCAAGAATGCGGATATGAAGCTTATCTAGAAAAACGCAGCATCAAGTACTTTGTGGTCACTGCCTGTGATTTTTTAATTCTGATTCACTGTAATGTTGCTTCACAGTATGTTACGTTTTGCTATTGCAACCTTTTATACAGCAATTTATCATAAATAGTGATGCATATTATAACTGGCTATTACGTAACACAACCACAATGAAATCTGTTCCAGGACCAATGAGGGGGGAGATTTGAAAATGAAAATGAAACAATTGTTCAAATATATATACTATTGGATCTAAATGCAGTTTTAATAAATGAGCCCTGGTGACTGCCAAATAGTCTAGATCCGGTTCTGAATAGATACAATTCTGTTTATTGATAACAGATACAATAAGGTTAGTGTTTCATTTTTAACAATTATTTCATTTTTCAGAATTGAACAAAAAATATTTTCTTTTTTTTTTAAAGAGCTGTTTTTTAATGTTATACCTGTTGATATTTTTGTACAAATGCTATCTGAGTACGCACTGCCAGTTTTTGTTTCTTTGTGGTGAGACACGAATGTTGGTGTTATTTGCCCTTTAAGCCTGCAAAAGTCAGTAAATTAATGGTTAGGCTTCTTGCCACTTTCACAGCAAGATAAATTAATGACAGCATTGCTGTTAACATTTTGGAAACTACAAAATGATGTCCAATTACTAACCCAAAAATTGTGTTTGAAGGGAATTCACATGATATTGTTGCGTAAACGATTCAACAAGGGAATAATAAAATTCAGTATTTCTAAATCGGATGTGCTACACTATATAATTATATGTGAGTAACATAAGAACTTTCTCCTTCTTTCTGTTAAGGTTATTGACTCTGGGATGTTTAAGGAAATTCATTCACCTTCTGCAAATTCCAGAACTGTGTAAGACAGCTACTCACCAAAAGGTAAGTTCATGTTATACATACTTGTACTTATTTTAGAAGAAATGAATATATTATGATGCCTTTCTGGGTGACTGAAACAAGGATAAGCATATGCTCGTCTGAGAGATGCATTGTTCAAAAGCTATGGCATGGCAAATCCATGTAAGTGTTCAATCATATTTTATGATATGTTTGCACAATAGGGGTTCTGATATGTTGGCATTTGCATTACAAACATCAAGGCAGCTCTTACTGATAACAATAAATGCAAATATAGTAATTAATTGTTCTGAGACTGCTCCCTGTTTGTATGAAACTTTCTGCAGATGCTTCTACTGTAACTGCTGTCTGTGACTAAAACTCTTCATAAACAATATATGCAACATATATAATAGCACAATTGCTTTGTACCAATTTTCCTCTACCATAAATAACAGGCAACATAGTTTTAAATTGTAAAGTTTTTCCACAATTAATAGAATGTTCCACTCTGAGGCCTTTACTTTTGTGTTTTAAAGGTACACTAACACGTCCTTCCTTCTGTGTGTAAAATGCAAAACACAGCTATAGGGGTCCATTTCCACTAATTCTATTAAGCTTGACGCATCAAGAAGCCTATATATATTTTTTCTGAGTAGTTCTTAAAAAGGTCGATTATGAATTAAATCATTCCAAGTTTTTGCATTACTAGGGAATACAAAAGTAGAGGTAGCTCCTGAGTGTAAGGTAGACCTGGATCTTGTCACAAACATGGGTATCCATATTGGACAGATTTAACCATTTGGCACTTGGTTCAAACTGCAGGATAAAATTGGGGCCTGTAAAAATTGTTGGCAAATGACAACACACATCCAATAACAGGGGATATCTGAAAAAGTTCTGATCCACTTCAATTGGATTATTCTTGTTATTCTTATCAATGTGTGCCCACATACCCAGAAACATTAAGTCAGTTTACCCATATAGGAGTCAATATTGGAGCATGTGTGATCTACTTGACGCTAAGGTGTTAGCTCGTATTAGAAACTACAGTCATGGCCAAAAGTTTTGCGAGTCACACAAATATTATTTTTCTCAAAGTCTGCTGTCTCAGATTTTATGATGGCAATTTGCATATATTCCAGAATGTCATGAAAAGTGATCAAATTAATTGCAATTAATTTCAAAGTCCCTCTTTGCCATGGCAATGAACTTTATCCCTAAAACAATATTTCCACTGCATTTAGCATTGCCACAAAAGGAAGAGCTGACATCAGGTCAGTGATTCTCTCATAATACAGGTGAGAGTGTTGACAAGGACACGGCTGGAGATCAGTTTGTCATGCTGATTGAGTTAGAATAACAGACTGGAAGCTTTAAAAGGAGGGTGGTGCTTGAAGTCTTTGTTCTTGCTCTGTTAACCATGGTTTTCTGCAAGGAAACACATGCAGTCATCATTGCTTTGCACAATAAGGGCTACATAGGCAAGGATATTGCTGCTAGTTAGATTACACCTAAATCAACCATTTATCGGATCAGCAAGAACTTCAAGGAGAGAGGTGCAATAGTTGTGAAGAAGGCTTCAGGGCGCCCAAGAACGTCAAGCAATCACCAGGACTGTCTCCTAAAGTTGATTCAACTGCGGGATCAGAGCACCACTAGTGCAGAGCTTGCTCAGTAACGACAACAGGCAGGTGTCAGTGCATCTGCACGCAAAGTGAGGCGAAGACTTTTGGAGGATGGCCTGGTGTCAAGAAGGCCAGCAAAAAAGTATCTTCTCTCCAGGAGAAACATCAGGGACAGACTGATATTCTGCAAAAGGTACAGGGATTGGACTGCTGAGGACTGGAATAAAGTCATTTTCTCTGATGAATCCCCTTTGACATTGTTTGGGGCATCTGGAAAAGCACTTGTCCGGATAAGCAAAGATGAGCACTACCATCAGTCCTCTGTCGTGCCAACAGTAAAGCATTCTGAAACCATTCATGTATGGGGTTGCTTCTCAGCCAAGGGAGTGGGCTCACTTACAATTTTGCCTAAGAACACAGCCATGAATAAAGAATGGTAACAAAACATCCTCCAAGAGCAACTTCTCCCAACCATCCAAGAACAGTTTGGTGATGTACAATGCCTTTTCCAGCATGATGGAGCACCTTCCCATAAGGTAATATTGATAACTAAGTGGCTTAGGGATCATCATCATCATCATTTATTTATTTATATAGCGCCACTAATTCCGCAGCGCTGTACAGAGAACTCATTCACATCAGTCCCTGCCCCATTGGAGCTTACAGTCTAAATTCCCTAATATAGACACACACTCACACAGACAGACAGATAGGGAGGGACTAGTGTCAATTTTGATAGCAGCCAATTAATCTGCCAGTATGTTTTTGGAGTGTGGGAGGAAACCCACGCAAACACAGGGAGAACATACAAACTCCACACAGATAAGGCCATGGTCGGGAATCGAACTCATGGCCCCAGTGCTGTGAGGAAGAAGTGCTAACCACTGAGCCACTGTGCTGCACCATCAAAACATCCAAATTTTGGGTCCATTGCCAGGAAACTCCCCAGACCTTAATCCCATTGAGAACTTGTGGTCAATCCTCAAGAGGCGGGTGGACAAATAAAGACCCACAAATTCTGACAAACTCCAAGCATTGATTAGGCAAGATTGGGCGGCCATCAGTCAGTAGGTGGCCAGAAGTCTTAAAAAACGAAGGGGCAACACTGCAAATATTGACTCTTTCCATAATCTTAATGTAATGGTCAATAAAATCCTTTGATACTTATGAAATGCATGTAATTTTACTTTAGTATACCATAGCAACATCTGACAAAAAGGTCTAAAAACACTAAAGCAGCAAACTTTGTGAAAACCAATACTTGTGTTATTCTCAAAACTTTTTTGCCATGACTGTAAACGCATTTAAATTAAAATTAAAAAATCTAAAACACGTTCTGAAAGTACAAAGCATAAACTGTTTTTTAGGGAATGATTTGCTAAACTGGCCTTACAGGCAATTGACCCAATTGTGATTGATTTCCCTTCACTCAGGTGTGAAGTGCTGTAAAATTAAATAACCTGTAAAGGCTTCAAACAATCTTTTCATTAAAAATGTAAAATATATTGTTAACATTGTTGTTGTTTAATTGTAAAGAAAATAGGAGAAAATATGTGTTTTTCCAATTCATGTGCATCCTGTTACTGTTGTTTCCTTTTTAATTCCTCAATTATAGTTCAATAAAGATTACATTCTTCAAAAAGTAAAATATTTATTATAAATAAATATTATATAAAATAAAATATTATAACTAAAGGTGCTTTTCACCAAATCATCAAATATATTTCATATATTTTTGACAAAATGAGTTACCTAATAACGGAGAGTTAAGGTATAGTAACAGATATCAAATAGTCTTTCACTTTCATTATCTAATTAGATTGTTCAAAGCTTATTACTGATTGCTAGCATATCTGCACTATTAAGTAATCTCTTATTGATTCAATAAGAGATTACTTAATAGTGTCAAGCCTTTGCACTACTGGGTTTTTTTTTCCTTTCACTTATTTTTATGTATGCTTTGCTAAAGTCAATTATCTGACTTTTTGTTTACTCTTATGTACTTAATAAACACGAAGACCAGAGTTGGAAACTCTTCTCTTCAACACCTATTACTATAGTATTGGTGGAATCAAAGTAAAGTTGCCCAAACACATGTCAATGGTTGATTTGGACAATTTAGTCCCATATTTGCCCCACTTTTTTGTGTATGTGGGCTTATAAAACCAAACAATCCAGATAAATATCTGAGTAGTGTCAATCAGATTTCTGTTGGTACTGCCTGAATATCAACTCATAATCTCAGCAACTGCCATTGGGTCAACAGTAATCAGCATGAGCATTAAGCAAGTGGTTCCATCCAGACTGGTCAGAAACCTATAAGTAAAATACTAACTATATTCTGAGATTACATGGGTCTGGACTAGTAAAGCTCAGTTGGAACCTACAGGTTTGAATACCAGAGTGTTCTCAAAAGAGATGAGTAAATGGTCTGCTGTTTGCTGAACAGTTAGTCAATCCAGCACAAAACTTACAATTCAGACTAATATATGGTAATAAATCCAAAATTATCTGCTGTTTTGGGAAATCATTTTCCAACTGGTATCAATTTTAAAAAGAGAACTGATCTGGCACTGTTTCCTGTTGGCACATGAGGTCTTTTGTGTAGATTACAGAAAGTTAGAGTAGTGTTTTTCTCTCATGATGCTAAATTTTGCTGGTTTCTTTTTCGTTTTTCATTCTTGTTTTTATTGTGTCAAGTTGTGGAGGATGCAGAATGACTCTGAGTAAGCAGTACCCAGAACCAATCTGATTAGTTTTATTAAAGCAGAGGTGGCTGCAGAATCAGCCAGTTTAAAGATGAAATCAAGAAGGGAAGAATGACAAAGTTTAAATTCCCATTGAATTGTAATATGAGTGAGACTTCCATCTGTCATGATCCCTCCATCCTAATATTTCTTTCAACCAATGCAAACATTTGAATTTAGAATGCGATGAGACATATAGTTATTAATCCTAAATCAAAGATGACTGTGTGAAGTACGATCAGCTATAGTTATGCCAAAGCCTGTCTGTTTCACTGTGTGAACAATTTATTTGGGGAGTGTTTATTAGAGATGGACAAATTGATTTGGCTGAACTGCTGAATTTCTCAGATTTGCAATTGCTGACTTAATTTGCAAAGAGTTCCTGATTCACAAAAAATTTAGTAAATAATTAAAAAGCAATGGAGAATTAGGCCAATCACAAAGCTCGGATCATAAATTGTCAGGCATCAACAGATGGAGCTAATAGACTCTTGGACAGATATTCTTCCTGGATTACACTAGAGAAGCATCTGTGGATACTCCCTGAGGAGATCCTTTATGCACTCAATACAAACAAAAAAGAGTGAGCACTCTAATCCACTAAATCACTCTCAACCTGAGATAAGCAGCATATAGATTTTATTTTCACAAATTTTGTTTAATATTATTATTTTTTTATCTGTATTTATATTTTTATTTATGTTTTTCTTTTGTCTGTTTTATTTGTGTAATGACCTGACATTGAGCACTATAGGATTATTTATATTGTTTACATGAATTGCACTCAAGGAGCACCAACACTTCTGGACGGTCCATCCAATGTAATCCAAGGAGCATGTCAACACTTTGCTCTCAGATGACACCTCCCTATACTAAATGTGCTTTTTTTGTGCTCCTTGGTGTGTGTGGAGAAGTCAAAAAATCTTCACAGACACACTGTTCAAAAGTGTAATTGTCACATCAAAGTTCAACCTACTACCATTTTAGAATTAACCCTTTTAATAAATTAAACTCAGTGTTGTTTGGGGCTGTGCAGATGGAACAAAAGCCACCAATCCTGCAATGCTTACAGATATAGTAGCAACAGGCTAAATGCACCTTCTCATGAGAAGTGCCATTCCTTTTGCTATGTGCTGCACTACTACTGGTACTAATATCATGTGGAGTGGTAGGCATCCCAGTGGTAGGCATCCCAGTGCAGGCAGGAACCTCTGCAGTTGCCACCAAGCTCATGCCAGCTTTGATCAGGTCTATTTTACCAATAGATCTATTTTCAGCTGCCTGGATTACAAATACTTTAATAGTCCTACCAAAAAAAGTTGTTTCAAATTATTTCACATATCGAACCGTTAGAGAACTGCAGCTTGCCCATACACATAGGCAAGCTGCCCATGTGTATGGACAAGTTAATTTTACCTTTGTGATTTGCTTGTATCATTTTCCAGTAGATTATGAGTAATAAATTAACTTTATTTCTTGACTACATTAATTGAAATTGAAGGTTTGCAGATATTTACTTTCATTCTTCTGTTACGATAAAAGCTCTTCATTCCAAGCAGAATTCAGAAAACAATTTCTATTGCTGACAGGGGAAATGGGGAAGTTGTACTTGGTGCTGGAAGCAGCGGATCTCTTTATGGTTCCTGGCTGTGGAGAAATAGCCAGGAATCATAATTCCCCACAGTTGCTCATGCCAAATATATCAATAAACTCGGTCCTAAACAAACATAGAAAGGCAAATTTCTCAGATGGTGAATAAAATATGAATTTTATTATGTCTATTAAAAACAGACAGCAGTGATCAAAGTTACAAACAATTCAAATAACCAGTCATCTCCTCCACTGTGGCTTTTGTGTACACATTATATCTTCCTCTCAGTCCTGTCTTTTTTGTGTATACTATTATGTTTTCCAATTGTTTGCCTTGCCATGTCTGCCTTGTTTATTTATTACTGCTAACCTTCCATTGTCTCTCTGTTCTTGTCCTGCAACCCCAGCTTGACTTGTAGTTCCAGATTTCCTTATGCTTTCAAAGTCCTGAGGCAACTGTGTGCCAATGACAGGTCTGAGGGAAATCCTGGTTGTCATAACCCAAGAGCACACTAAGATGAGGAACTCAGTTCTCAATTAGTTTTTTGGGTGTCAGGTCCTACTTCACCATCCTTTCATTATTCCTGCTTCAGTCTTGCCTGTTATCCTTGATGTGCCTTTGTTCCATTTATGTTTGCACTCCTAGTATTGACCCCTACCTAGCTGACTGCCAATTTCAGTTTTCAACCTATGCTGTATAACTCCCGAAACCTTGCCTGAATAATCAGTTGCAGTGATGGTTTGTTGCTATGTCCATATGAGTCATCATCCCTCTCTGGATAATCTTAGTACACACTTTTCCTGTTATGATATATATTTCCCGGGAGATTAACATATCTGATGTAAAGCTGTCAGAACTATTATGTTGCTGGAAGACTCAAAGTTTCTAGTTGCCAGTCTAATCTAGCTTCCTAAGTACCCAGATTCCAGTGCTGCTCTGTTTACTGATTACCTAGATCCCAAAACTTTGATAACTGAAAACGTAGGTGTACTGTCTGGCCTATCTATTTCTAATTTATATGATCACCAAATCCTCATTGCTTTACCTGTTGGTACAGAGTCTGAGTCCTTTTCATTTCCTCCCTCCCTTTGTTATTCCTGCCCTCAATTTTGTCCTATATGCTTGATGTGTCTGTGTTCTATTTATTTACTACCACTTAATAAAACATAAAACCATCTCTGACAATAACACTGAAAGGCCCTATATCAATACTGTACTGCACTGTATAAATCTACATTTGAGTTATACTTGTTATAGATTATGAGCATTGGCTCTTCAAGACCTGATTACGATTTATATGGATACAATCCTTAAATGAAGCCTACTGTTTTCAAATGGTTCTTGGATTCTGTTTATGCCAAATTATTTCAACATCTTAAACTGAATCTACCATTTTCCCCTATATGTGCGCTATAGGTGGACTGTAGTTATAATATCAAGATAGAACTGGATCCAAATATTAGTTCATGGAGTGAACATAGAAAGATGATCTTATGATTTTTGTATGTATTGGATGCAATGTGTTTTTTATATGTTTTTCTCTGTTTATTTGAATTGATTATTTTGTTAAAATTAAATAGTTTTTTAAACAAATTTCCTATGGTGGTATCTTTAATTTGGAGAAGGTTTTTTGTGCTTCTTAATTCTTTTTCGTTTTAAAGGCCAGCCCTGCACTCTTAACAAGGAGCAGCCTCTTACAGTTGCTGTCAGAAATCTAACATTGCAAATTGGAATATTTCCTTTTGCTACCTGTACATGTCATAGTGTCGCCAGGAACGCATTTTGGTCCTATGAGTAAAACATTCATGACAGCTTCCAAAGGGATAAAACAAGTTATAAAATGTGCTAAGGAATAGTCTTTCTTCCATCAGAAATTCCTGACTGACATGGTAGTCTTTTAGAGCCCAATAAAGAAAAAGGGAAGAATGAGAGTCCTTATGAGGCAAGGAAAAAACGAGAAAAATAAAAAAAATGTATTTTCTGTGAAAAATGGTCTAAGCAATTAGCTATTCTTACCTCCCTTTCTGTCAGACTTCACCTTCCATTTAAAAATCACATTTCCCTACCAAGTTTTATATATCGAATTTCATGTTCTAACACCGGCGTTATTAGGTAACTCCAGATTACCTGTTTAAATTGTATCTAGCAGGCCCTCCAAGGTGTCCCTGTAACTGGGGCATATATATATATATGAATATATATATATATATATATATATATATATATATATATATATACTTTTTCTCTGTGCTTATTACCAATATACCCCCCTTTTCCTTTCCAATGGTATCTATATCAGCGCTGTAGACAAGTCTAGGAATTATGTTGCTTCTTGTAATTCCATAGAAAGAGAAAGAATTAAGAGTGTAAATAGTCATCCAAGTAACAGGAGTATACATAGTCATCCAAGTAACAGGAGTATACATAGTCATCCAAGTAACAGGAGTATACATAGTCGTCCAAGTAACAGGAGTATACATAGTCATCCAAGTAACAGGAGTATACATAATCGTCCAAGTAATAGGAGTATACATAGTCATCCAAGTAACAGGAGTATACATAGTCGTCCAAGTAACAGGAGTATACATAGTCGTCCAAGTAACAGGAGTATACATAGTTGTCCAAGTAACAGCAGTATACATAGTTGCCCAGCTCACCTAATCCTTTCTCCCCAGGGCACATACTGCAAGGTCCCCTTGAAAAAAGGAAACTGTTTCTTTCAAAGGAGAGCTAGTCATGTACTCTATCCATTCTAAAGTTTACTTTATGGTACTATTTTTGTATAATTAACAGAAAATCTTTTTGGGTTGTTTTAGGCTTTATAATCTCAATTGAGATGTGGATTCATGAATCCACTACACTCTGACCCTTTATCATTATTTGTCTTTAGACATGGAATAGTAAAGTAGCTTTAAAAGAAGCCTTAAAATAGACATCATTTTAAAGTGTGTAGAAGTAAGGTATGAATTGTCTACCAGGATAAACAGACAAAATTATGTGCCTCTAAAAGGGTGTGGCTAGGTGCAGTCTGCAGATTGGGCATTGTCAACAATTGGAGGACGTGACTTGCGCTTAATTATTCCACCCTCCAACCACCTTCCTCCCTCTCCATTATACTCATCTATAAATAGGGGCACTCAGGCAGCGGTGCCCACTGGGCTTTACCCAGCATCCCAGATGATCACTCCAACACTGGTTTGTAATAAAGACATACAATGACAAAGAGGTTCATTTCTGTAAAATCATTGAAAGATAAACTTTTACATACCGTTTATTCCTGTGAGCTGACTTACGTGAATAACTTCATAGGAATATAAATTATAATACAACTGTGTTTGTGTCATTTCAAATGGATGTTCTTGTCTCTCTAATGAATACACATAACAATAGTTATTAGTAATTTATTTTGTCAGCAATTTACTTCTTCCTTTCACAGAAACAATACAACGCTAAACCTAATATACAAGTTGGTTTATAATAAAGGGTTACATATATATATATATATAATTATATATGTAAGAGTTTCACAAGGCGTCAGAATGTAAAATATTTGACATAAAGTCGTAATCGTGAGAGGAAGCATTTCCCTATATTCAGGTGACTTCCAGTAGTAATCTTAGTAAATGCAGTCAGCCTCTTCTATTCAACTTCAGTGAAAACTGGCTGATTAGTGACAACAGTAACTGCACAGTAAATGGAAATACAAATATCTCAGGTTCTGTCAGGATATGGGAACTTATCTTTGTATGTTATCACTGAGTTTTTACATAAGGAAACCTTGCATTTTAAATTAAGAGGCCATTTTACCGAAGATTATTTCCCCTCTAATGGACAAGCACTACAATGCAGATCCATCATCCAGCACCCCAGCATTGTATGCTGCATTTTAGTGGACAATAGATTTGTGGGGTGAAACATTTTGTGGTGTTCTTCCCACCTGATGGCTGCACCCTTTTCAACATGCTCCTGGAAAGCTCTTGGATTGCATATAAACTCTTCTAAAACTTTGCAAGCAGTTCATAGCCATAAGCTGATTTCTCAACTTCCTCCCACAAACATCATAAAATGTGATATGTAGCTCTACCTCAAAGCAAGACTACAAAGCAGCTGGATGCTTGCACATAAACCTTTTACACTTCCCTTAAGCCTGCTTCTACGGAATAAAATCTTACATCGTTGCTGTAGGACACCAAGGAGACTTAAACCTGTATTTTATACCCAAAGAAAACTACAGCATATGTGGGGAAGAATGGCAGTGATCTACTTCATTTATTATGAGCAGGCTATAAAATCTCAGGTTTACTGTCTCAAGTATGTCGTTTTACTGCCAAGGTTATTAAAAATGAGATAAAATACATTCTCTAGTCTATGCTAGACATTCATTTTAAACAAAAGTTCTGTACTTATATCCAGAGATTAGATGAATTAACTGGTTTGAAATTCAAGTAAACGATTTACATAAAGGAAAGTACAAGAATTGAGATTGCAGAGATTAAATCATAAGTGTCTGGTGTCACACACAGGTAAATGCAAACTCAAATGATATATGGAATTATTTATCTGTGTGCTTCAATGCAAAATAAATATATATATATATAGACAAAAGTATTTTGCCACACCTGTTAATTATTGAATTGAGGTGTTTCAATCAGACCCGTTGCCAGAGGTGTATAAAATCAAGCACCTAGCCATGCAGTTTCTATTTGCAAACATTTGTGATACAAAATGGGTCCTTCTGAAGATCTCGGTGACTTCAAGCATGGTACTGTGATTGGATCCCACTTTTGCAATAATATGGTTTATGAGATTTAATCCTTACTAGATAATCCACGGTCAATTGTAAGTGATATTATTAGAAATTGGAAGTGTTTAGGAAAAACAGTAACTTAGCCACGAAGCAGAAGACCACATAAAATCACAGCGGGGTCAACAACTGCTAAGGCGCACGGTGCATAAAAGTCGCCAACGCTGTGCTGATTCCATAGATGAAGAGTTGGGGAGTTGGGAACTTCCACTGACATTAATGTAAGCACAAAAACTGTGTGGTTAGAGCTTAATGGAATGGGTTTTCATGGCCGAGCAACTGCATGCAAGCCTCACATCACCAAGTCCAGTGCCAAGCCTCGGATGCAGTTGTGTAAAGCACACCGACACTGGAATGTGGAGCAGTAGAATCGTGATCTGTGGAGTGATGAATCACGCTTCTCTGTTTGGCAGTCAGATGGGCAGTCTGGGTTTGGGGGATACTGGGAGAACGTTACCTGTCTGACTGCATTATGCCAAATGTGAAGTTTGGTGGAGGAGGGATAATGGTATGGGGCTTTTTTTCAGGGTTTGGGCTAGGTCTCTTATCTCCAGTGAAGGACAATTTTAATGCTTCAGCATGCCAGGTCATTTTGAACAATGCTATGTTTACGAACTTTGTGGCATTAGATTGGGGAAGGTCCTCTTCCATTCCAACATGACTGTGCCCCAGTGCACAAAGCAAGGACTACAAAAACATTGTTTGATGAGTTCAATGTGGAAGAGCTTGATTGGCCCGCACAGAGCCCTGACCTCAACCCCATCGAACATCTTTGGGATGAACTGGAACGGAGATTGCGAGCCAGGCCTTCTTGTCTAACATCAGTGCCTGACTTCATAAATGCTCTACATAATGAATGGGCACAAATTCCCACAGACACACTCCAACATCTTGTAGAAAACCTTCCAAAAAGAGTGGAAGCTGATATTGCTGTAAAAGGGGGTATATGTATTTGAATACAATGTCATTACAGTCCCTGTTGGTGTAATGGTCAAGTGTAGGAATACTTTGTCCATATAGTGTATATACATTGGTCAAACAATTGACTCATATAGAACAAAGAAATATTTGGCACTTATGGAATGCAGAAAAATGATGATATATATTCCGATGTGGTAACCACATTTCTAGACCTGAAAGATCAAGCATATATGAATTTGATGTTCGGGTGTTCAAATACTATATACATATACTATGATAGGGCTAAACCAGAGAAGGAACCTGATGCAGCAGCTGTAGAGTAACCAGATTTGCAGTGAGAGCAAGAAACCTACACCTACCAATGAGCTATGCTTATTAGATTAGGGAGAAGCCTCCACAAGCATCCACAGCAAATGTAGGCAATGCATTTTATATTTTCTGGACCTTCCCATATATTTTGTAGATCATAAAGCCTGCTGTTTGCATAGTGGTCAATTTTACTTTATCCAAAATGTTAATATGCCATTCCTCCTAAATTAAGTAAAAACATTTTTGTAATAGAACCCTAACCCCCACATAACTCATACTTTTCAATTCACATGTAACAATATGCCCATATAACAGCCTTACATAAGTAGTTTTTACAGATAACCAGTGGTATTCTTAATTAAATAAGTTTATGTATCATTTATTTGTACAAGTGTGTCTAAGTTATGATGTGGAGCTGTTAATCACATTCAAAGTGGATATATAGTATAAAAAAATAACATCACAACATATATTAAACAGCATGAAAGTTTAATAAATGTTGTAAAAATGAGACAGTATATTAAACTGTAATATGGTTGCTTAACAATTTGGAATGTTACAAAATGACCTAACAACCTAATGCTATTAATTAGCAGATGTGAAAATAAGTTACTATTACTTTTTTTTATATTAGCAAGACTAGCACAGGGAGTTCTATTTATGAACCCATCCAAAATTTATTGTGAGAAATTGCAAGAAGGGGACATCAATTTAGACCTGGCAGTCTTATCCTTTTTCTCAAATTATTTGTTTTCAGGACTGAACATTGGTTAGAATACAGGAACTTTCCTTTATCAGTCCGTGATTGCACCAGTATTAGTGATATTCAGTATAGGTAAGACGAGGGAGTACATAGCTGAAGTCTGTGTAGTTCCTAAGATGAGCAGTCATAATTATCTAATGAAAATAGATCCTCAAAATTCACTTTCATCCATTGCCAGCTTGCACATAGTGACATATTAGCCCATAATGAAGGTAATTTACAAACCATAAACACCATTACCCGCTTTGTCATATCATGTGACTATTTTTGCTCAATTACTTCTGTTATTACAGACATGTAAATGGATTAGTGGGGCAAGTTGTCATGAATTGCAATAACAGAATATTGAGTATGTCACAATTTTGAGTTTCAGAAAAATACAGCCACATTTCACATCTTGATGTGCTTATTTTAAAGCAACCGCATAATAGATCAACTTGATGATGTTGACTGGTGTTTAAAGTGTGTTAAAAAGATAAATAAGTAACTAAATCATCTAAAAAAATTGAAAGCTGCACCAGCACTGATAGCCTTGGTTGGGGTTACCGCTATTTTGAAGGGAGAAACAGCATGGGTTCCCCCTCAAAAGCCACAACCAGTTCCAGGCTATGCTAGGCTGGGATGGTCACAATATAACAGGGAGACCCACACTGTACCACCCATTTGTCATAGTTGAAACTGGCCCCAGTCTGACCAGAATGATCTGAATTTCCTAGGGAATCAGGTAGAACTACAAGTGCCATCATGTCCGTGTCTGTCAGAGCATTCAGGTGCACGGAGAACTACAAATAACAGCATGCAGTGGCACCCTGGGCTGCTGGAACCAGTGTGTTGTTCCACACAGTGGGTTATGAGTTCATTTCACTGTGTTGGGGAAGTCCATTGTAGTAATGTATCATTGAACTTCACTGGTAAAGCTGAATCATGGAAATCACTTAAGGCCATTTGTAAACTAGTTCGAAATGTGAACTGGAGTCACATTAGACCCATTACTTCTGTTGTCACCATACCAGTTCATACTCTCAGTTGGGACAGATACATTTTTTCGTATGCTGCCTTCACATTTTTGTGCCTTCAAGGCAAGTCATATGCTTTGAGGCCAGTTGAGTGTCCTACATTAATCTGCATGAAGCACTCATTAACCACTGCATGTCAAACACGCTCACATTTGATATGTGGTGCCACTGGATACCCATCTTTAAGATCTCCTGTTTCCAAAATCTATACAGAAAAATTCAAGCACTGGGCTCTGATACGTTAATCTTCAGATGTATTTAAATGCTACAAGATAATAAAAATGCTGACTGACACTTTTAATGGGATAATTTATTACTTTATGTTCTCCAGGCTAAACCAGCTGTACTAATTCTTAATTCAGTTGTCTTCAGCATTTTTTCCAGGAAAATGTAAAAGTAGATTTATGTGTTTCAATTTAGGGGGGGTTGGAATAGTAAGGTGTAAATTCCATGGGCATTAATTTTATGCATTTTTAATACTACTAAAATGCATATAAATAGGTATGACACTGGAGAGCATTGTTTTGAGTGCCACAATAACTTTTACTACTGTTATTAGCATTCAGTTTACATTTTTTGAAACTCATCTTGTTCTATCTCAGGTAAATGCATTGTGGAAGCTTACAGGAAGCTCTAAGGGGCTCATTTATAGTTTCTTTTGAGCAAGATACACATTTTCGTGTTGCGCAGGTGCACCAAAACTGCATACACATACATACATACATACATACATACATACATACATACATACATACGTATATCGTTTTTACGTCTCCTTGATATGCGCTTCCATCCGCCTGTTTAAGTGGAATTGGGAAGAGATGGGGTGGGCAAGCATTGGACGAATACTCTAACAGGGAGTTGTGAATGCAACTAAGTTAGTGGTGGACTCATACACATATATGCCTGTCAGGAGGTATATCTCATGTGGGTGCTGCAGGACTGGTGACATCTATGCAAAGATGATGGTGACTATCAGCAGCATATCTAGCCACTTCTGATTGGCTAATTGCTTATTGATCCTCTCAGATAATAATTAATTAGCTTCATCGGTGTACAAATAGGAATGATGCAGCGAACATTTACAAACACTGTAAAGCCACATCTATATGCTATCTCTATACTTTCTCCATGCTATCCCTAAACTATTGTAGGGCACAGTGTCGGACTGGCGCATGAAGGGCCCATCAGGGAAACCAATGACTGGGGCCCACCTAATACCATGTAGAGCTGCAAAGGGGGTGTTGGTGCACTTAAGACGGGGGACTATTAATTTAGACAAATTTAGACAAATATACAGGCAAAACTGTGTGCACTACTGTTAGGTCCACGCATTTCTGCCTTCACTAGCAGTACAGTGTGAAGCAGGACATACCTCCCAACTGTCCTTGTAGTCGGACCAAATCCTGACTAAGTGTTATATTCACCCAAATTTGGGACTGCCCCACCAGATTCAGGACAGTTGGCAGATTGTCCTGCTCTCTCCTACCTGTCTTGTCACTTTCACCACCTGTAGCTGCTGTTTTTTTAGATCAGTTGCTGCTTGTCTGGATTCTTGAAGGCCGTATTGGAAAAAAGAAATGGGTACATGAAATTTAGAAAACTACAACCATATTCGGCATTAAATCAACAGCACCCACATTTAATAATTAGGCCTCTCTCCAGCCCCAACAGTAAAGTAATAGTACTAACATTTGATAAATAGATCTATTTCCCTCCAACCATACTTAACACTAAATTAATAGTATTCCCATTTAATAAATAATTCTATTACCCTCTCTCCAAACAGCCCCAGCAATAAATTAATAGCATTTACGTTTAATACAACCATTCCTGGCTTTAAATAATATTCACATTTATTAAATAGCCCTCTTCCTCAAACTCAGCCCCACATTCAATTATAGACCCAAACCACTCTAGCATTAAATTAAAGGTCCTGTTACCCTATCTTAATTTAATAGGCCCCACCAATAAGTTAAATTGCCCCCACTATCACCCAACAAATAAAATAGCATCCATTAAATAATTAGCCCCCACCTAAACTCCACCATTAAATTAATAGCCTACCTTACACACATGTACTATTAAGACAGCCCCCCCATTTCCTCACACATTATAGCAGGCACCCTCCATATAGTTTTTTCTGTGCAGCCCCCTCCCTAAGTGAAGTGAGACTTCCTGTCTACCAATGTTTTTGAGCTCAAAAAACCAAAGCAAAACAAAAAAAGCTGTTCATTGCTCCACCCCACCAATGAAAGGGGTGGGGGGTATCAAGCATCGTGGTCCACCAGGGAATACCCTGGCGGGCTAGTCCGACGCTTATGGTGCACAGTTGCTACGCCTGATATTCGCCTGCCACAAATGCTACTGGTCTTGAGGTGTGTTCGACTGAACATATGCATGTAAATATGCTTTTTTTATGTGCATTGCTCCCCGACTCTATCCGCTTGAAAACAACTGCATCCGCATGGTTTAGGTAAAATTAAGTTATGTTGTTAATAGGGATGAGCGCACTCGGATTTATGAAATCCGAGCCCACCCGAACGTTGCGGATCCGAGTCGGATCCGAGACAGATCCGGGTATTGGCGCCAAATTCAAATGTGAAACTGAGGCTCTGACTCATAATCCCGTTGTCGGATCTCGCGATACTCGGATCCTATAAATTCCCCGCTAGTCGCCGCCATCTTCACTCGGGCATTGATCAGGGTAGAGGGAGGGTGTGTTAGGTGGTCCTCTGTGCTGTTTAGTTCTGTGCTGTGCTGTGCTGTGCTGTGCTGTGCTGTGCTGTGCTGTGCTGTGCTGTGCTGTGTTCTGCAGTATCAGTCCAGTGGTGCTGTGTGCTGTGCTCTGTCCTTCTGAGGTCAGTGGTGCTGCTGGGTCCTGTGCTGTGTCCTGTTCAGTCCAGTGGTGCTGTGTCCTGTGCTCTGTGCTTCTAAGGGCATAGTTATTTCCCCAATATTCCCCTGTGTTTAAAAAAATAAAAAAAAGTTTTTTTAAAAAATACCAAAAACTAATTTAATTTTTTTTAATTACCACAAAATTTGCACAACCAATCCTGCAGTATAAGCCCATTGGTACTGCAATATTACCAAGTTCACACATTCAGCAGTAAAAGTCCAGTGGTACTGCAATATTACAAAGTTTACACATTCTGCAGTATCAGTCCAGTGGTGCTGTGTCCTGTGCTCTGTCCTGCTGAGTTCCGTAGTGCTGCTGGGTCCTGTGCCGTGTCCTGTTCAGTCCAGTGGTGCTGTGTCCTGTGCTCTGTGCTTCTAAGGGCATAGTTATTTCCCCATTATTCCCAAGTTTTTAAAAAATAAAAAAAAAGTAAAAAAATAAAAAAAATTTAAAAAAAAAAAAAAATATATAATAATTATAACCAAATTTGCAAAACCAATCCAGCAGTATAAGTCCATTGGTACTGCAATATTACCAAGTTCACACATTCTGCAGTATCAGTCCAGTGGTGCTGTGTCCTGTGCTCTGTCCTGCTGAGTTCCGTAGTGCTGCTGGGTCCTGTGCCGTGTCCTGTTCAGTCCAGTGGTGCTGTGTCCTGTGCTCTGTGCTTCTAAGGGCATAGTTATTTCCCCACTATTCCCAAGTTTTTTAAAAATAAAAAAAAAGTAAAAAAAAATAAAAAATTTAAAAAAAAAAAAATATATAATAATTATAACCAAATTTGCAAAACCAATCCAGCAGTATAAGTCCATTGGTACTGCAATATTACCAAGTTCACACATTCTGCAGTATCTTGTGCTACATATAATGGAGACCAAAAATTTGGAGGATAAAGTAGGGAAAGATCAAGACCCACTTCCTCCTAATGCTGAAGCTGCTGCCACTAGTCATGACATAGACGATGAAATGCCATCAACGTCGTCTTCCAAGCCCGATGCCCAATCTCGTAGTACCGGGCATGTAAAATCCAAAAAGCCCAAGTTAAGAAAAAGTAGCAAAAAGAGAAACTTTAAATCATCTGAGGAGAAACGTAAAGTTGCCAATATGCCATTTACGACACGGAGTGGCAAGGAACGGCTTAGGCCCTGGCCCGTGTTCATGACTAGTGGTTCAGCTTCACCCACGGATCTTAGCCCTCCTCCTCCTCCCCCCCCCTACAAAAAATTGAAGAGAGTTATGCTGTCAGCAACAAAACAGCAAACAACTCTGCCTTCTAAAGAGAAATTATCACAAATCCACAAGGCGAGTCCAAGGATGTTGGTGGTTGTCAAGCCTGACCTTCCCATCACTGTACGGGAAGAGGTGGCTCGGGAGGAGGCTATTGATGATGTAGCTGGCGCTGTGGAGGAACTTGATGATGAGGATGGTGATGTGGTTATTGTAAATGAGGCACCAGGGGGGGAAACAGCTGTTGTCCATGGGATGAAAAAGCCCATCGTCATGCCTGGTCAGAAGACCAAAAAATGCACCTCTTCGGTCTGGAGTTATTTTTATCCAAATCCAGACAACCAATGTATGGCCATATGTAGCTTATGTAAAGCTCAAATAAGCAGGGGTAAGGATCTTGCCCACCTAGGAACATCCTCCCTTATACGTCACCTGAATAACCTTCATAGTTCAGTGGTTAGTTCAGGAACTGGGGCTAGGACCCTCATCGGTACAGGGACACCTAAATCCCGTGGTCCAGTTGGATACACACCAGCAACACCCTCCTCGTCAACTTCCTCCACAATCTCCATCGGATTCAGTCCTGCAGCCCAAGTCAGCAGCCAGACTGAGTCCTCCTCAATACGGGATTCATCCGAGGAATCCTGCAGCGGTACGCCTACTACTGCCACTGCTGCTGTTGCTGCTGTTAGTCGGTCATCTTCCCAGAGGGGAAGTCGTAAGACCGCTAAGTCTTTCACAAAACAATTGACCGTCCAACAGTCGTTTGCCATGACCACAAAATACGATAGTAGTCACCCTATTGCAAAGCGTATAACTGCGGCTGTAACTGCAATGTTGGTGTTAGACGTGCGCCCGGTGTCCGCCATCAGTGGAGTGGGATTTAGAGGGTTGATGGAGGTATTGTGTCCCCGGTACCAAATTTACTACCGGGGCCACTCCACTGTGCAGTCCATATTTAGGTGTATCAGATATTAAACAACGGTGACAGTTGATGCCCAATTTTTTAATTATATTGTGGCCTCGGTACCAAATTGTGTACCGGGGCCACCACACTACGCAGTCCAGATACTTGTTTGGTGGAATTCAGACCAGTTGAGGGTTTTATTATTATTATATTGTGTGGACCACTCTATCTATACCACACTACAACTCTATATACCACTCTATTTCATACTTTAATTCTATTTCATACTTTAATTCTATTTAATACTTTAATTCTATTTCATACTTTAATTCTATTACTAATTACCATAAAGAGGAACAAAATAAACCAATTTTACCAAAAGTATAATATGACTTAGACTTACAAACACTACACTTGAAAGATCGTGCCTTTAAATGAAAAAGTCAGTCTTCATTGCACGACTATGTGCAACAGGGACAGTTTTTTGGGTTTACAAAGTCAAACAATAACACTTTGACCCTGTCTGTCTGGGATCTCAATGACGAATTGTCTGTACCATGTTTGGAGGAGGTATTGTGGCCCCGGTATCAAATTGGGTACCGGGGCCACCCCACTATGCAGTCCAGATACTTGTTTGGTGGAATTCTGACACGTGGAGGGTTTTTTAATTATATTGTGGCCTCGGTACCAAATTGTGTACTGGGGCCACCACACTACGCAGTCAAGATAGATAGATGCGTATCATAGATAAAGTACATTCAGTGGTGTGGGGCAAATTGAAAAATATTCAAAATGCACTGACATTATCAAAAACAAGAGGTTGTCACACGCTAAAACTCCAACATGTATATGATGGAGAGGATGGAGGAGCAGCCGTATGTGTAGTGTAATGCAGACCTGTTGAAGGTTTTTTATATATTTTATTGTGGTGCCCAGTGCCCACTCCTCTACGCAGTCCAGGTACATTTATTGGTGCGATTCATAAAAGTTCAGGGTTTTTAAGATATTGTGGTGACCCACTCCTCTACGCAGTCCAGGTACATTTATTGGTGCGATTCATAAAAGTTCAGGGTTTTTAATATATTGTGGTGACCCACTCCTCTACGCAGTCCAGGTACATTTATTGGTGCGAATCATAAAAGTTCAGGGTTTTTAATATATATTGTGGTGACCCACTCCTCTACGCAGTCCAGGTACATTTATTGGTGCGATTCATAAAAGTTCAGGGTTTTTAAGATATTGTGGTGACCCACTCCTCTACGCAGTCCAGGTACATTTATTGGTGCGATTCATAAAAGTTCAGGGTTTTTAATATATATTGTGGTGACCCACTCCTCTACGCAGTCCAGGTACAATTATTGGTGCGAATCATAAAAGTTCAGGGTTTTTAATATATATTGTGGTGACCCACTCCTCTAGGCAGTCCAGGTACATTTATTGGTGCGATTCATAAAAGTTCAGGGTTTTTAAGATATTGTGGTGACCCACTCCTCTACGCAGTCCAGGTACATTTATTGGTGCGATTCATAAAAGTTCAGGGTTTTTAATATATATTGTGGTGACCCACTCCTCTACGCAGTCCAGGTACATTTATTGGTGCGATTCATAAAAGTTCAGCATTTTTAATATATATTGTGGTGACCCACTCCTCTACGCAGTCCAGAAAGATACCTTGTTGCAACGTTTTGGACTAATAACTATATTGTGAGGTGTTCAGAATACACTGTAAATTAGTGGAAATGCTTGTTATTGAATGTTATTGAGGTTAATAATAGCCTAGGAGTGAAAATAAGCCCAAAAACTTGATTTTTAAACTTTTTATGTTTTTTTGCAAAAAAATCCGAATCCAAAACCTTAAATCCGAACCGAGACCTTTCGTCAAGTGTTTTGCGAGACAAATCCGAACCTCAAAAATAACGAAAATCCGGATCCAAAACACAAAACACGAGACCTCAAAAGTCGCCGGTGCACATCCCTAGTTGTTAAGTAACATCTGCCTTACGCAGGAGATATCAGAGATATCTCCCGTATTAAGCAAACTACAATGGGGACTGCAGTCTGGAACTATTTACCAAGTTCCGAAAAGCTTAAATTTTCTGAGTAGAAGACAGGTCTTCGCATCCCTCCCAGGCTTCATGCTCAACCCATCCCTCCTAACGCTAATTGTGTTCTGAGCATGTGGGGCTGATGGCTGCGCAGGCGCAGTGCAAAAGCCATGTCTGAACCTGAGTATTTGGCGGGACATGCTCCTATCGGAGCCGCTGTTCTGGCTAATCAGTTATAAATAGGCTTGTTAAACATTTTTTTATCACTGCAATAAGAACAGATATTTAACATGCAGAAAATGTGAAGAGTCACAAATAGACCCCTTAGGGTGGTGTTACACAGGTGGTCCAGCTAATGATGGGTCTAGCGTTCAGGGTCGGCACTGTAATCTCCCCCCCTGCAAGAGCTTGCTCATGCACCCCTTTGGGGCTTCACTGTGCATGCCGGTGGTAGTCATATTCCCGGTACTTAGAGCACCGACACTTACTTTAACGACATAAAATGTCCAATGATTACATGCCCAACACTAAATAAATATAAACTGACCTTAATAATGACAAATGAAGTATCCAAAACTGTTCCCCTACATTCTGAAGACAGATAATCACAGCACTGCATTTTTACGTAATTTCGAAGGGCGACCGTCATATTACCCCTTTTAAAGCGACAATGTCAGGTTTCAGCTAAGCTATGTCTTAGGGTTAGGGTTAGGGATTGGGTTAGGGTTACGGTTAGGGTTAGGAATCGGGACCTGGGATTGATGCTTTAAAACCACAAATATGACAGTTACCATTTTAAATTACGTAAAAACGCTGTCTCATGACTACTTGTCTTCGGAATGTAGGGGAACAGTGTTGGATACTTTTCTTGTCATTATTGAGGTCAGTCTATATTTAGGGTCAGGCATGTAATCATCGTACATTTTATGTTGTTAAAGTAAGTGTCGGTGTTCTAAGTACCAGGTGAACGTAACCAACCCGTGCATGCATTGCTACCCCATACTGCTGCACTTATTCCAATCCCTGCTCTGTTCAGAGCGAGGGGCACATCGCCAGCACCAGAAAAAAAAAATTTTTGGCAAGAAGTGTGGCTTCCTCCTGCAGCGCTTACCGAGCTTACCGTGTTCCACCGGCCCTGATAGCGTTTATAGCACTCAAATCGATCTATGCTGACACATTGAAGTGAATAGGAAAACACTCATCCCCTGTAACAAAGTAATGCATATGCTCAGAAAATGTAACATGCACTCCTGTTTGACAGAGGATTAGCTCCCTCCATTCACTTTAGTGTGTCATCAAGTGCTGCTGTTCAAACCACCCGTGTGTAATACTGCATGAGAAATAGGTTGTGCTGCATTCTAAAATCTTAAACATGGAATTCAAATTTTAAAACGCTAAGGTAAGAAAGAGCTCATAAGAAGCCATTCATTCTGCACCACTTAGCGCAATACTTAGCTGATAGGTGTAAACAAGCCCTGAATCTTGTTTTTTTGTGTAACTTGGTATTTTCAAATATAAGACAGAAGAAAAATGTAAAAGAAAGTTTGAAAATCATCTTATCATTTAGGTGTGCACATCTTATCTATAAATAGGTTTCTTGAAAACAAAATAGATTAAAAAAATAGCATTGGCCTTTCAAAAGTACTTGTATATTCACAACTTCCAGGCAGGGCTGTCAATTTGCTTGAATGCAAATCTTGAAACTATTAAAACATCTTAGGTCATTACTTGAAATATGTTTTAACAATATATACATAAGTAATACCCTTGTTTAAACAGTATTTAAATTTAGAGAAGTACCCGATTTTAGGACAAAATTTACAGTGTTCCTGTCAAAAGTAATGGGAAGAGAAGAAACTATATTTGCTCTTGGTGCTTTCCATTATAATAGTCTATTATGTGCTACAGTAGTATACTTATATAGCATTAATATATCATTTACATTCTAAATGGATAGTCTCCGGTAGAATAGTAAAGTAATTTACTGTAAGTTGGACATGAGCCATGCAATGTACAATGTGTTTTATCAGTGCTTAAGTGGTACTACACAAACATATCCAAAGGACTCCTAATTAGCAATGCACACGAGGTCATTTCTAAAGCACGAAACAACTGAGACGCAGAGCAAATTCCTTTTTGCTGATGTTGCAACTATTTTGCTGGTACTCTAGAATTCTACCAAAGTGCAGAGCAAGATGGCAGTGTTTGTGGAGGAGTAGCTGTGAATTGGTGAGCTTGAGGCTCATCCTATACTTTTAGTGTGATGAACTCTGCACCATTCACTTCCACTTGGGTGGAGAAGCACATTTGTAGGTGCACTTTGCCTAATGTAAAAGAAAAAGCTTCAAACATACAAAAGGGTCACATATAATAAAGGCAGTTTCAATATCCCCTCACTCTAATGGTTAATTGAAGTCATAATACAGGCTAAACTTAACAGTAGTTGTAAAGTGGTAAGAGTTTGGAGCTTGAACGTTTACAATTTTGCACAGCTCACCACTTCAGATATTTCTGCCTCTCTACAAACCTAGGAACACTTCATTGTAAGGGTATTATCTGTGTCATGTTCTTATGTTTCAGTTTATTTTGCTTCCGCTGACTCTTATACATTTAACATGGAACTTTTCCAGAATTAGTGATTGCCATAGGGAGAGGGAGCAAATAAGCTGAGAAGGAATAGGGTTGTGGGGCAGGTTGTGGACTGAGATGATGAGATGAATGCAAGGACTTTGTCTTCTGTTATGGGAAAAAATGAACTGAGAGAATTGCGGAGTGCAGGAGAAGGTGGTTGGTGTGCGCAAGTTCTGCCATGAGGTAATATCCTGTTGATTGGTGTTGATTTTGCCTTTGAAGTAGATGGTAATGTCATGGGCCTAAAGGGAAGAAAGAGGAGATGTGCAGGTGGACAGAGAAGGAAGCTGAGGATAGCAAAATGGTATTAGTGTTTAGAACACTGGGCGTATGTTAGAGAAGTGAAGTAGGTTTACTTGACAAATAAATGGGCAGTGTTCTAAGAAAAGATGAATTTGTAGAGACTGGAGCTGCTTTATCTAGGGTTGACATGAGTGTGCTGTTTTAGAAATAGACCATGTAAGGGCAGCATGGGGTAGTTATATGAGAGAGGAGTAGTTTGAGTGACGTTTTGTGAAAATGAGAAGTGTATTTTGTCAAGAGCATTTGGGTATCACTTTGTTCATGTGGATTTGGGGGTAAAGGAGGAAGCATGAAGTAAAGTGAGGCTGAAAGAAAAGAGGTTGTGGTCAGAGAGTGGGAATGCAGATGGATAGGAAGGAAGTGAACCAGGAAAGAACCACGGCAAAAAAGCCAATGGAGCGAAGGATGTGCAGGAGAAGAGGGTAATCAAATGTGTCAAAAGCTATTGAGAGTTCGAGGGTGTATGGAGAAATTACCCTTATTCTGCAATATTTGTGTATACAACCTCTGTCGCTTACACACATCATGATCCAGGGTGCTGAGAAATTGGGCTCGGTGGATCTAGCAGCTGAACAGAGATTGCTATGTCAGTTGAGCTTAGTGGTGCAGCAGTTGAGCAGAAATAATACTTCAGTAGATAATGTATAATTTACCAGCAGTTTCTACAAATTTTAGATACTTCCTATTTGAGAGAATATGAGTATGTGGGTGGCAGGGCATCAATATGAAATAAGTTTCAGTTACTGACTGCCATCCACATGCAGTTAGACTGGGTGAGCATAAAAATTAACTTAAGTTCTTTTCCCAGCAGGCTTTACAGCAGATAATCCAAGGATATGTAAATTGAACATTATATTGTATGTTTGTTACACTATATTGCACTTTTTAGTATTATGAAATTAGGTTGTTTGATGTTTGATCCACTATCCGAATGTAGAGTGTTTAGTGCCATTACTAGGCCTGTTTTGAATATTGTACTTTTAATTTTAAGGAAGGGTGATTCCTTATCTTCTAGTAGGGCAGCTTTTCGCTGTGTTGAGCTATTGGGGAAAACAATTTTTTGTGATTTGTAATTTAGCATAAAAGTTGCTTCTAACCTTTGGTAAAACATTTAAGAAATAAGGTGGGTAATCTGGAAACAAGGTCCAGACTTACTGAACTGATTCTCAATACATGTTAACAGCATAGAGTTCTCTTTCATTTTCACTTGATCTGGGTCAGTGCTATTTTTGGTACTCTTAATATTTATCTTTGATTGTTTATTTGTCAAAAATTAAGACGTCTGTTTATGAATACATGGAAATTTATTTTTGCTACTAACCAATTGCTAATTACTAATCAAAACACATGAGTTTTGTGTGCTGACAAAGTTCACATCACCAGGATCTCCCTAATTTCTCAAGAGCAATTACATTTCTATGAGCTGGATTCTGGGGGACTGACAAATAGTTTGTTACATTTGCCCAAGTTTAAAAATAATTAATTATTGCTTATCTCCATCTACCATTTTTCCGTTTGTATCAGTGATTGTAGATCCAATGTAAAGCTGTTTTTCTTAATCATAGTTTTGGAATAATCTTCCATAAAAGAAAGCACAAACAATGGTTCATTTCCTAAGCTTGGTCACATTAAGCAGCTGTCAGGATAAACGTCAAGGAATAACTTAAACAAGGCAATGTTGTTTTAGAACGATTCAAAGAGTAGTCTCTTGCTGCTTCATATCAGGCTCTCTTGAAATTAAGTAAACAGAAATATTTCTCAATCGAGCTTGAAATTATTACAAGAATGTTTTAGACCACAATTATAATAAGAGGGAAAACTAGGCTCTAGATTTACAAGAAAAGTACCAGAAAGTTTCAGTTGCATTGTTTTATTGTCAAATACTTTTTCCCATGAACTTACAGATGGCAGACAATAAATTAGATCAATGGTGGTTTAAAGGGAGTAGAGACTCTACAATAACTTGTAATTAGTGACTCCCTCAGCCTCATGTACCTCATTTTGCAGGCTCCAATATTTCATCATAAGCACTTCTCATCAGAGTACTCAATGTAGACTAATGTTGACTTTTTAGTCCAATACATCCTTTGCAGAATGATTCCTAGTGTAACTAAAATGTAACAGTAAAATACTACCTATGTTCCATTTGTCCCTTCCCCACCATTATATTAACTTTTCCTAGTTCATTTCCAGAAACTGCCCGTATGACCGTCATTAACGTATTAGCTTGGCAAAGTAAGTAGAAAATGGAACTGTCTTTATTTCACATTTGTAGACGATGTCACTTGTCTGTAGATGTCTGATGGAGAACGAGCAGACATTGCACTGCTTAAGCTAGGTACACACTACAGAAATTTCAACCAACTTTTTATGCCGAGCGATTTTACATGCGATCGATGGTCCGATCGCTCGGTCCATGGACTGCATACACACTAGCCTTGTTTAGGACGATAAAGGGAAGAGCGGGTGTCCCTTTAGCAACTTTTTACAGCCATGTTGTCGTGAGCAATGACTGTAATTTCGTACTCACTGTTGTGGATCAGTCGGAAACTTATACACACTACACAATGGAAACGAGATTGGAACAAAAATATTAAACGGTACCACCAACTAAATGAGGCGACAATAGTCCATTTGGGCAGACTTTCGACCATCGTGTCACTACACACACTGACCCGACTTTTGTCGTATTTCGGCTGATTGAGACGATTATTGGACGAAAACCGTTTAGTGTGTACCCAGCTTAAGTATTGCATTACCGGTTTCACTTAGCCTATGATAAATCACACTTTCCTTGACATTATATTCTCTCTTTTGTAAGGGACATGGTGCCATATGCGGTTGGTGGGGCATGCATATTTTATGCTGATCTGTGCCTGGTGTATGGCAGCTGCCTTTAGTTGTGTAACTGTTTTCTTTTTAGCCTGGTGTTTGGAGGGGGGCACGTTTTCCCACCATTGTTTAGTTCCTTTAAATGATCAAATTATCATCATAAACTTAAGATACTTGCAACTAAAATACACAGGAAAAAATGCAGTTTTGCAGCCATTATTTTATGTGTATGCTCCCAAAATTGTGTTTAAATCTAATTGAGGGCCTCTGTGTCTATTATGCACATTTATCTACTAGAAAGAAAAGGTCCACAAAAGTCTTACACTTTACATTGAAATGAATCTTATTGATCGAGATAGGGGACAAGGCTATTGTTAGAATAAATGATTTGAAATTATGTGTATTTTTGTAGCCAGCAATTTTAAGCTGTCTTGGAATGTGCATATTCCCTATTGGCCTGGATCATCTGTAAGCGTGGAAAGTAGATGTACTGCGAATACAAAAAATAAAACAGCGACTGCTAAAGAAATCCAGAGACTGAAGTGTGGTGAGACAGATAGCCATTAAAAACAATCATATCAATAAAAACATAACTTGACTTACAATGATATCAAATAAAGCTATACATAAGTTGTGTTAAATGCTAATGATTGTGTTATTATTTTGGTGATAGTGTTCCTTTAAGAAGGTTCTTACTATATAAATGTTCATATGTTGTTAAAGGGATATAGTCCTCTGTTCTGAACTGGTTTTATTGCATATTTGTACTTCAAGTTTGGTGTTTGTACATGTAAAATTGAACTGCTTTGCATTCATAAGGTTGACAAGTCCAACAAAAGATTAGTTTTTAGAAAATGATGCAGGTGACATTCATGCAATGCATTATAGGTAACATGTTAAAGTAACTTGAGAAAAGACATCTGCACATGTATTTGTGATCAACAGCAACTGTGAAAATGCATTTTATGTACAATAGACATTAATAAAATTATGATAAATGTATTGCAGGGGGAAATGTTTTTTCTTTAATGACTATATTATTAACAGGTGACAATCATTGATAAATAAAAATATATATATATATAGTCAATGACCATTTTACAGGATGTTGTGAAGTTTTGACTAGTATAATAATCTATACAGTTTAAATTTACTTTCAACCACATCCTAGCAATGCTACTTACTACAACTGAATTTAAAAAAATGAAAACTAAGAAAATTAGTCTACAGATTAATGAAAGTCCCCAATAATTCCAGACAATCTATCAGCTTCATCAATTGTGAAGATCAAGAAATACTGTAAATATACTATATTTTATTACATGTTTCTGCATGGAACCAAAGGCCTTAAACGAACTGGGTAAAATTGTATTGTTCTTCCTCGGGACAGTCAGCTATACCCACCATATACTTTATGCAACAAGAATGGCTGTCACTATAGAGATCATCTCTCTGTATTGTAAACGCAACTTCTGTACTCACTAAAGGGCAGAGCTCAACAAACATAGTACATGCTGCATTTTACATGTGTCCTGCTCTTAGTGAGTATAAAGGCAGCTTTTATCATAAACCTAAATGATCTCTTAAGTGAGAGGACTCTTACTTGTGTCAACCAGGGGTGGATTGGCCATAGAGTTTATGGGGGTTTTCCCGGTAAGTCGTTGGCCACATGGGGTCGTCTGGAGGCTGACTGATGTCTTTCAGTTTTTTTTTTAAAAAAATCTTTTTCTAATTTAGAAAACAAGCAGGCCAAGAAATGTGTTTTTTTTTTACACCCGGCAGAGGAAGGAGTGGGGTTTTCCATGGGGTGGGTTCTGTTACCAGGGCTTCCTGGTGACATTAAAAAATGATTTCCTACTTAAACCCCTCCATGATCTAGTTTTCAAAGTAGGGCTGTGCACAAACTCCGCAGTGGTACCACTTCCTCCAAACCATGGAGCACATAGAATTCTCTGTAATTCTGATAAGGAGCTTGTGTCTTCCCCATCAACGCACCAACGCTTTTCAACTCATAAACAAGTCTTATGAGAAAGACTCGTTTATGTGCTCCAGATCTAGCAACCCTTTTTCCGGACGAGAGCTGTTTGTATTGGGGCTGCCCTATACTTCTTTATATCTAGTTGGGTGGAGTATATCCAATTAAACATCTGCAGTGAAAGGCCACATGGACACAAGCTTCAGCAGGAGTATATTTATACACTTACATTTGCAAGACAGTGGATTCTTTTCTTTTTCAGACCCATTTTTCTGAATCAATTTTTGGAAGAACCTCCTCATCGATTTGGATTAGAATGAGTGCATCTACGATACTATGAGTAACATTGGAAAAATATATATGACAAAAGGGTTCACAAGATCTACCTATATTTTTCCTTTTTTTGAAATTGAAAACGATATTTTCTTTCTTCTCTTTGAAATCATGACTGAAAATAGTCCTTTCTCTCTCTACATATATACCCTTTGTGCTTTTATTGAGTGGCACCTATTATCCTTTTCTTTTCTGTGATTTGTATACTTATATGTAGGAGGTGACACTACATTGAGAAGGAAGGGCTGCATCGCTTTTTTTTTTTTTTTTGCACCTGTAGGATTCTAAAATTATTATTATTTTACTGTAAAGATTACTGTAAATATTATGCCACCTCCCCCAAAACAACACTTTCAACGAGAGGGCTACTGGAGAATTCAAGACTTGAGTTTATAATCATTCACACTTCTACTGCTGCCATATTGTCATCAGGTTCTATACTTCAGCGAACAATCTACGTGGCAGTGTGCAGTGTCTGTAACTTGAGGTTAGGGTATTTTAGTAGCAATGGCAGATGTGGCATTGTAGGCCTACAAGCAGTTCTTACTATTCTTATGTAGGCAAGAACCTCTGGCATATACCATGGCTGTCAAATTGACAGTCTGGTCCTGGTGAGAAAACATAGATAATGTTCTCCTATAATGTTATATGTATTTAGTTACTAAAAAAAAAAGAAAAAGAAACATTCTTATTATATAGAAGTTATGCTAATATATTATAAACTCATGTAAATAATGCCATTGTAGCACACAAAGCTATAGGTGTATATAGGTATATGCCAGCCACAAAATATTACAAGGCTTGGTAACTTTGCAAGCTGAGATTGTTAAAAAGTTTAATCCATAAGTTCCATTTACTTCTTTTACAGTTGTGTTGTCTACAGTTGTGCCCGCTGCTGCTAATTATATATAGTTTAGTACAGCACAGAGCCTTATCTTGTTTTCAAGGTAGGCACCAAGTAGCCTATTGCTGCAGTGCTCAGACCTCTACCTCCTCTCTGCGCTCACTAGGCGCAGAGGGATCTCCCTTCCTGTACACTACAGTAACAGGTGATTGGGTTGAGGGATAAATTAATATAAAGTTAATGTTTAAAATAAGGTTTGTTATGATGATTGGGTTTGATAATGAAGGTGATGGACTTCTTTTGATGAGACAGAGGGAGGTAGCAAGGGAGTTAATAATATGAATGGAATTAATTGATTATATGAAGGTTAATTAATAATGAGGATGAGGTTTAATGACTATAGAGGAGTTAATGATAATGAAAGGATTGTTATGATGAGGCTAAAGCAGTTAATGAGTTTAAGGAGAGGGTTAAATTATGATGAGGGAGTTGTTATTGTGTGGCAATCATAAAAATGCTCTTTGTGTTATATTTTTCAGTCATATGAACACTCTCTGTATTGGATATTAGTCACTAGGATGATTTCTGTATTAGGATGCTGTTTGTATTGTACAGTGGAAACTTGGATGCTCTCTTGTATATCTATCACTAGGATGCTCTCTGTATTGTATTGTGGTCATTAGAATGCTCTCTGTAGTGTATGGTGGTCATTAGAATGCTCTCTGTATTGTGTGGTCGTCACTACGATGCTCTCTGTATTGTGTGGTGGTCATTAGGATGCTATCTGTATTGTATTGTGTCATTAGGATGCTCTTTGTATCGTATGGTGGTTACTATTATGCACTCTGTTTCGTATGGTGGTCACGAGGATGCTCTCTGTAGTGTATGGGGTCAGTAGGATGCTCTCTGTATTATATGGTGGTCACTAGGATGCTCTCAGAATTGTATGGTGGTCACTAGGTGATACATTTAGTGTCCCAAATATAAACTCCTAGAACAGGCAGTAGAGGACTTCACCTATAGCCCGTAGAGCTTGTTTTGCTCACAGGTACTCGGATGTCCCCAGGTCTTAACGCAAGAGTGGTAGGAGGAGCACCAGGAGACAGGACAAATATGTAATGGTCCAAGAATTAAGCTGGTGTCCTGGGCAACTGGAGAATAGGAAAAGGTCTGGTGTACAGACAGAGGTCATGGTAACAAGCGAATAGTAAAAGTCCAAAGTTCAGGCAAGGATCACAATACAAGTCAGTCAGTAAGAGCAGTAAGTACAGGAGCAACCTGGAGCTGGTCAGCAACTAAATAAACTGAACCTATGACAGACAGGGAGGCTAAGTCTACCCTGCCTTAAATAGTGCTGCCATTGAATAAGATAGGGCCCAGGGAGTGCCAAGAATTCGCCACAGGCGGCGAGTAATTAATTCACTATAACACGATGCATGTGCCCAGCATTCTGCTCTGATGCTGGGACGCTGCGATTCTGACAGGAACGTCCCCGCTGTTGCCCAGGTAACCGGGACACCCTGGCCGGATGTGACATTCCAGCTGTCTGACAGGTAGTCAGGACGTGAAGAGAAACATCACACGAGCCGTTGCAAGTAGTGTGGCGACTTGTGACACTAGGATGCTCTTTGTACTGTATGGGGTCATTAGGATGCTCTCTGTATCATATGGTAGTCACTACTCTGCTCTCTGTATTGTATGGTGGTAACTAGGATGCTCTCCGTATTGTATAGTGGTCATTAGAATGCTCTCTGTATTGTTTAGTGGTCACTAGTATACTCTCTGTATTGTACTGTGGTTACTTGGATGCAGTCTGTGTTGTATATCTGTCATAATACTTACCAAATCATCTTGCAAAACAGTGTAAAAGCTGCTTTCTCTTGCAATATATTTTGCATGGTGCATTCATGGGAGTATTTTTGTTTAATTTGAACAAAAAATGCATGTGTTGTATTGCTGATGTAAGTGTTTACAGGTAATCACTGTTATATTTTAAAGTATGTGTTTTTATCTTTGAAAGCCCTCTAAGAGGTAAAGAGGGTATCATTAATGTGGAACCTATTCTTTGGGCTAAGGGCATATGCACCACCATGGTTTGGATACGCTAAAGTTTTGCGTTCAGGTAGGCAGAGACAAATGTCATTTATTGTTCATTTTTTTTAATATACTGCGAGTAAGAATTTAGAATCAATGGGAGGGTGAAAGTGGAAGAGACCCCAGTAGGAACAATCTGTCTGATGGTGACCAGGCTTCATGCAATAACAAGGACTTCCCATACCCAACTACTATCACTTCAATGCTAACTCTGGGAACTCCCTGCTGCTGCCTCGCTCACATAACTGATGCGTGTACTCCACCAACTGGTGTGTTGCCTACTTGTGTTTGCTCTGCCGACTGGTGCAATACTTTGCCATCGATGTCGTTAGATGTTCTAACTCCACCTACTTTTGTGTCGATCCTGACCACATTTGATTTAGCCCCGCCCATATGAGGCCACTTTCAGGGCAACTTTAAGTTCCCTGAAAGCGGATTTAATTTAGAAGTGGCAGTATGAAAAATGTAATGGGAATGTAAGTGAATGGAATTAGATCGTTTTACAAGGAAGGCAGTGAATGTGCATGTATATATTTAAAGAAATATTTAATTATTAAATAAATACTTGGCCCTACACATGCAATATCAGGCCTCTGTTCTAACATGATCAAGACAAAATAGAAACCCACAGTATGTAGGACATTTCAATTTATCTTGCGCAGCCTAGCTATAAGTATTATAAATAGAGTGAGCTCTAGAACAAGCAGGACCTTTTTTTGAATATAGTATGAGGCTGTTGGCTTCACCTCACTGGCCAAAAAATACATACTGGAGAAGGGGCAATTAATGCTACCTCCCAAGCTAAAATCTGTTCCCTATCTATATGTAAAATTTAATAAAAATAAGATTTTCAAATACATTTTAATTGATTAATTTAGCTCATTTAAATTTCAATGATCCAGTGTAGTCTGAGGTGAGTAATACACTCCTCTTCCATTACAGTTGGCACTATATGAGTTAGAGCAAGCAAGCAGATAGAAGATAACAAAATTGTTGAAATTTAAATTTAACATCTAACAGTGTAATAAGGAGTATGAGAGCCACAGGCAGAACAATATACCCAGTAAGGGTATGAACCTTTTTTTTCCTGTTCAGGAGTTCAGGTCTGGTGAGATCAACCGTAGTTGGTATGCCAAAGTTGTGGTAGAGCGGAACATGGATTAGTTTTGCAGTTGGTTAGATGGTTACAGTGGTTTACTGTCTGAGACCAAAGTAAGAGACAAGGAAGAAGAGTTTAAAAGCCACAGTGTATGTAAGATGGCCAATTAAAATACTGAAATTTCTGGGAAAGTGGCCCAGTAATAAAGACTGCCTATAGACTTTTATAATAAGAATCATTTATCAAGTAACCCTTAAATAAAAACAATTGGTAAAACTTTTACCTAGACAAAATTAATATATAGTATGATGTAATACATCCAGCTAATTATTATCCCAAAAACACTAAACATTATGTTAGCATGCAAAGTAAGATGTGGAATGTATTACATTGATACACAACCATACTTAATCATTCATTATATATAGAAGAACAAGCATCGTACAAGCATGTGATATTGAAACATACAATATATCACAAGGCCATAGAAAATTATATAGAATTATATTTGCACAAAATTATAGCAGCCATTTAGGTCCTTGCTTTCATTGTCTAACTGGCACTAGATATATAAAAGCTAATTGCTGGTTGGCTTCTGTGATTTAGTCAAAATTTTACAGCTAAATGCAGTGTTAATAAATCAGCCATTTAGTGACAGTATATTCTGTCTCCAAGTGTAACATTTTGCTTGTTCTATGACATCTTTTGTCCTGCTACTATAAGATTGTTGTTGTAACACTGTTACTGTTTTATGTTTGTCAATAATATGTCTGCCATTGTTTATGGCATTTAATAAGTATATGGAGACATATTAGCTTATATAATGATGATGAAAATGAAAGCAGCAGGAATGGATAGGTTTTCAGGCCCTTAGAAGTGACTTCATAAGTATTGGCTGCTCCTTTGTCTGGTAAATTATTTAACTAACCTTGGCTTGCATTTCTATGTAATATGTAGAGAAACTGAGCTGGCGATAGAAGTTCTGGGAAGTATGCCACTTTGTTAACATCCCTTTTGAACAATTTTACTGTTTACAGATTGCATTGACCATATGACTGTGCAGCATCAATTACCTGTAACTCATTGAGAACTGACACCAACACTTGGGTGGATGCAAATCGGCCACAGCATTTATTGATTTAAAAAAAAAATGGAGAAAGCAAAAAGCATCACATGATTATAGCCATATTACTTTGTATATAAATATCCATAACTCTAACTTGTATAATCACCTTATAAATTCATTTTACGTCATTATTCCTCAATCACCCCTAAATGCCCCAAGTCTTTCCTTAACTACCACATGTACTTTGAAAGTATGCTCCAAATCCCAAATGCAGTTCACTATTATATGCCACCTCTGTTTGCCACACTGATCTACCATTATAACAGTATAAGAATTCATATCATATTATTAAATCGTTATATTTCTTTAGTTACCCTGAAAAGGTGAAGTGGAGCCCAGACAACTCTTGCATGTTTCCTTGCTATACTATATTTCACTGAGTCTGGAAATGACAGGTGATGACTCAGACTGCTCATCCTGGGCTCTTTTTGTATGGACCTAGCTGGAAGATACACAATGACTAAGTGGGCCCTCCATCAGCCCACTGCCTTCATTAATTTATTCCTGACCACCTCTGGGTGATAACTAGCTGATGTCAGGTCCCTGTACACCCTCAGCTACTGGGAATCCCTATAAGTGATCATGTCTACTCTCACTAATGCAATGCCCTTTTCCTGCATATTCCCCATGCCTGCCCAGTATTCCCCTTTTGAAACACTTAGCAAGTGGGGTTTCTCTGAGCATTTGTGTCTAAAATTTCCAGGGGCCCCTTATTAGATTGGCTGTGGTTAAAGTACCAACATATCCCCCTCCTTCTTACTACCAATGCCACACACATTCCTGAAGCACCAGCAGAGGCCTAGTAAAGACCACTGCCAATGCTTTGTGGGAACTCCAAGCTTCATACATAGGCTAATATCTAATCCAATGCCCACGGGATGCTTTTATTAATCTGAGCTACTTATCATATCATAACCAGCCTTGACCCTCAATAGGAGTTTAAACCTCTACAATGGTATCCATATGACCAAAAGAGCTTAGCAGGCTTCCAACCTGTTTTTTCTTGTCCTGCTAGCCAAAATTGCAAATGCTTGGAAATTCCTGAGTGTCTTGTGAATCATTTTATAACTCTTTCTATCATCCTCTCTTCTGTTCTCATCCATTCACGCACTGTCTAGATTAAATAGTTCCAAGGAGAAGCAAGAAAAATATTTTTGCATACTCCTCTCTAAAAACACACAGCTTCCCACTCACCAGACCCCGGATTTTCTCCTCTTAGTATCCCTGCTCCCTTCTATGGCACCCACATGTCTCCACTGTCCACTTTCCTAACCCTGATAGCATGGCGCTACTGGGGCCATTTGTGACCATGTCTTTACCGAGCATGTTGTATTCACTGCCAATGGATTGAGCCACGAAATTCCTGGACTGACTGATACAGAGGTCACTGCTTCATAACATGCCACAGTGTCAGACTATTGCACAATCACAGGAGCATGCTCTTGTCACCCGATGTATTAATAACACCAAATTCCTCTCTCCCCTCTGTCTCATACATGTCAAGTTTTCAACCAGTGTGTAAAGAATAGATTGCTGTACCTTGGGCCTGCGCAGAAATGTGAGCCACGCCAGCCATGTTGCCTGGTCTGAAGTCCCATCACTGCTGGACTCTTCCCAGTTGCCAATCTCCTTGGGTCTCTGATGCTCCACTCAGACCATCAATTTACCTGATGTAGATTTTCTTGTAAGCCGAGGAAAGCCACTGCAGTTGGTCCTCCATCCCCAGACAGGGCACCATCTCTGCACCCTTTATTGCGTGGCCAGCACGGGCCATTGCACAGTCCTGATCCATAGAAACTTGAGACCCATTAGTTGTTTGCTACATGGATGATGACAGGGTTTCTTCTGAGCCATCATATGCTCCTAAAGGATTCCCACAAAGGTCCCAATAATGTGATAAAAAGCTCCTGGGGGGTGAAGGACTAAGGCAATGTGATGGTCTTGACCGCCAAGCGAGTGTTTCAAACATATATTTAAACACCAAAGTGCTGTCAGAAGCCACTCTCCTCCTCTCACTACCGCTGTGGTCTTCAGTATCCCCTGTGCTTCTTTAATATCAGCCATACTGAAATGACTGTCTCATCAAACACCATTCATATGTGTAATTGCTGTCATTGCAAACTACCATATCAGAATAATCCTCCCCTTCCCTGTATACAAAAACTCATTATGACCTTAAGCTCACCTCATAGCTACCTTAACCATTCCTCACTCTTTATCATACATTATGCCTTTTCCCAGGTTTGCAGTGTGAGTCCCATAGCAGCATTTTGTAAGGGCCCCTATTTATCGCCCAAGGGGGAAAGAAACACATATACACCTGGAGTTTTGACAGCTGTGAGACAAATAACAGTTGCACCCCCTGCTAATATCGTAGTTACAGCATTTTCTTTCCCATTATTCCTATTTCAGTCATGTTCCTTGGTCTTTGCTTTTTCCAGGATCTTCTTTATTAGAGATTAAATAGGTTTGTAAGGTTTTTATTTCAGTTCAACAGAAAAATAAACATTTTTAAAATGCACACGCTTAATACATTTCATGTAAATATATTACAAAATAATTAAGGTTTTATATGGTTGGGTGTGGCTTAAGCAGCTATGGTCTTCATGAATTTCAGTCTGTTTAGTATAACATCATACTACTACTGTGTCATAATATCATGCTACTAGTATGTTTGTGTTTACAACCGTGCATATAGAGAGGGTATGGAAGCATGATAACAACTGACAATATGTGCAGGCCATATGGAGTATATATTTTTTGTAGCTTTAAAATGAGCAATGCTATTGAATTGTTTTTAAGGTGATTTAACATATGTGCCTAATAAAAATAGTATAAACTCAAGAGGAGTAAAAATAGACAATCTTCCCTATCCGTGAGACAGAGCTGCATGTTATGTATAGAGGTGATGTCCATATACTGGCATATACTGGCTATTTTGTTTAATGCAGGTAAATACTGCCTACATGGCACTTTCAATCATTACTAAGCAATTAAGTACACGCTGGTTATTTACAAAGTAATCTGTGATGTACTTAACTGTTCATATGCGTACCAGCAGTGACTAGAACAGAGTTTCTTACCTCCAGTCCTCACGCACCCCCAACAGCTCAGGTATTCGATATTTCTTTAATCATGTACAGGTAAATTAGCCTACTTCATTGGGTCAGTATTTATCCTACCTGTGCCACAGACAGAAATCCTCAAAACATAAGCTGGTACGGGTCCGTGAGGACTAGAGTTTAGAAACACTGTATTAGGATGGCTGATTTTAATTTAGTACAGGTTGCCACCTCTTCTACTTCTCAGGAAAGCCTTGAAAGAGCATATGACACTGAGATGCTTGGCTAAACCTGGCACCCATCACAACAGCAATAACTGTTATTGTGGAAGAACACTCTAAGCTGGTTGTCCAACATTTCTAGACATTACTAGTACAATTATGCCTGGAAACAGCCAATTAGCTTTGAAGGCTACATAAAATAACAAATACCACTCGACCACAACTGTGCATTGATACATGTACAATAAGTTAAAATGCTAGTATTATCCATACCCCCAAGTTCTCTAGTTTACTATTAATAACAACAACATTTATTTATTTAATTGCAGATTAATTTGTATTATTATTATTATTATTATTATTATTATTATTACTATTATTATTATTTATATATAAATTCCATGTTTGCTCCATATATTTGTACTAGGAACAACAAATAGCAGCATAAAAGATCCAACATTAATGTGCCTTCAGTTCTTCAGAAGGCACAACTACATTCCTATAGAGCAGTAATGCTGGCCTCCCCAGACATCAATAAATAATTTAGAATCATCTGAAATCAACAAAGCATAAAGACTGAAAATAAATTGTAGCATATAAACATCACACTATGGTATAGGATTTATTAAAGTGGTACCAGAGAAATTATTGCAGAAATAAAGCAATAGATACAACCAATGTTTAGGTTGTAAAAATTCTGGAGTTTAATTAAAAACTCTTGCTGGAATAATGTACAAGGAAATATGAAGCACTAAAACATATCAAACTAATTACACTTACCATGTTTTATAGAATACAATTATTGTAACTGGTGACAATCTATAAAACATATCATGTATTTTTCTACTTTGCATTGTAGTATGCCACATTCAGTGTCAAAACTGTTGCGGTGGCTATGGGACAAGGAGATTGATGCCCAGGGCTCCCACTCCACGCTTGCAGAACTGAAAGTGCAAATATGGTTTCACTGTGCATATGCTGGGCCCCAAGCTGGTTAAGAAGAGCAGAGTGGGGAGGATGGAGAGGACCAAATTGTGCTAGGGAGTTTAACCGCCTCCGGCCTCTTTTTTTTTTTTTTTTTTCTATGGCAGGTGTACTTTTAATTTTTTTTTTTTAATACCTGACTGTTTTGTACCAAACACTAAGGGCCTGATTCATCAATGAACGTAAATGCCGATTTTGTGTGTATAATCCTAGACTGTCCTAGATTTACCTGTTGTGACCTTGGCTTGTTTTCTGGACCCTGCTCATTTGCCTGCGCCCTTTTGACCATTTGCCTGTTTCCTGGATCCTTCATGTTTGCTACCTGCCCTGACCTTTGGCTTGTATACTGACTTTCCTGCTTGCTATGGACCCACGACCTAGGCCTGTCCCTGGTTTCTGCCTCCAGTTTACCAGTTCCCTACCCTGTGCTGCGGTTACACTGATAAGTTTCTACTACCATAGTGTTAAGTCCTGGAGATATCTGAGTACCTCTGAACGCATCTTGTTCTACTGAAAAGGTGGCTGCTAAAGTTGAAGACCTCTACTAGTCCGGTTCTAAATCACTTATCACTTAGTCCTGAGTTAGGAGCAAAGGGAAAAAAGGAGCAAATTGGCACCTGGACAAACCATGTTACAATGCAAAGGGTACAAACTGAATTAATATTGTACACAAAGAAAATACTGGCTGTTTCTTCACATAGCACATAAATACTTAGTATTTTTATTTTTACACTGAAATTAAAGTTGATCTATGAGATGCCCTACTTCAACTATAAATCTGTCCCTACATTTTAAATTTACCTCCCCTCTAATGCAACATGGTTTTGTCAAGGTGCAGATTTGCTCCTTTTCTTTGCTCCTAACTCAGCATCAGGCCCATAATCTCTGATTTCTCTGGTGTTAACCCTTTAATAAATTGAAGGAAGAGTTGTGATGGCCAGTCTCCTGAGAAAATAGCTGTTTCTGGATTTTGGGTTGATTGCAGCTTAATAAATAGAGCCCTCAGTCTGGGTCAGAGGTAAGTACAGCATAGAGTGCTGTGTGTACAGCTTTATTGTTCACTCCCTTTCCACAGCTACTCGATCAGCAGTTTTAGCTAGACATTTTGTATTGACAGTGAAGAATAGGAATTAGTAGTAATACATGTGTTAATTTTGCTAATTTCAGAATAGATAATAGCACGTGCCTTGTGTCTTATTTTTATTCCAGATCCTCCTTGGTAATAATTCTCTCAGATGATTTACTAAACTGTTTCCTTTCTCTTCTCATGTTTGTTCCAGCTTTGTAGATCAAACTTCTTGTGGTCTTCTCATCTCAACTTCTGAATTGTGATAATACAAATATTTGTTAAATAATTAACAAAAAATAGTATACATACATACAGCTGCTTTTCTTATCTTCTTGCTAACTATTGACTTATCTTTTTATAAAATGTGTATAAAAAATATTTGTCAGAACACTTTTATATTACAACCAGACTTTTTTTTATATCCCACTTAATAAAAGACAGCCAGCGCTTGGCAGTCGTCACACAATTTATGTTATACCCCAGCATACCAATAGTGTTAGTTTCAAATAATACAAGAAAGCACTGGAGTGGTATTTGCCCAAAAACTATATTAAATGACTTGTTTTTACATTGATGTGTGCCATGATTTCACCTAATGTAATTTATTCTGGGAAATATCAAGTTGAACAAGGAACAGAAATTAATTGCTATAACATCCAGAAAATTGTGACTTAGAAATATGTTCTACTCTCATTTTCATTCCTGCTAACATGATTAACTTTACCGGGAACACAATTCTCTGATCCTATTTCTCCCCTAATTTCCCAGCTGAATTCATCTGGACTGAATTAAATTGTCAATGGTGAAGGTGTTTTTATATCAGTTTATTTCAGACCAGCTTCCTGCAATTGAGAAGTAAGAGGAAAAATAGGAGCAGAACACTGTTGCCCTATTTATGATAGGGCTCTCCCTATCTATCACAGCCCCCAAGCCAATGTTAGCTATCACCGGGCATTGTCCTCTCTGGGAAAGACTATTAAACAAGGACAGCAGCAGTACAAGGGCCGTTTCTGTTCTCCTATGGCTATCACCTTCTCACAATTGAAATGACAGCGGCTCAGTAAAGTAAATGATGCTATATTATTCAAATAAAGCATTTTTGCCTATTTTGATTATAATAAAATAATTATTTGTGTCTGTTTTTTACTTCTCTTTCTATTTTTTTTTTTTTGAAAGACTAGCTGGCAAAGTTGTAAGACCCCTGTTACCTCTGTCAACCAATATTGCCAGGGAGCTGAGTGCAACTCAGCTACTCAGAAAAACTTTTAATGGTAAATTGAGGTGACATTAGATTTTCAATCAATGCCATAAGCAGACATAAAAAAATCTGTGTTATCACTGCTTCATCATGAATAGTCCCCGGTGTCTGGTGTAAAATGGATCATTTTGCAGAGGAAGCATTTCTGTACTTGAAGAGTTATATGGCAGTCTACACCTGGCGTTTGTGCTCATGGTATTAATATGCCACAACTAAGCCATTGCAAGGATGAGGTGTGAAAAAACATTTATGCCTATTGTTTTCTTAGAGCCTCAGGGTTTACCCCGCTGCATAAGATCTCAAAGACAGGGCTGTTAAAAGTAACTCCAGATCAAGGTAAATAGTTTGCAATGTTTTCTTTTTATAATACCTGTCGCAGTGCTGGTTACTCCTAGGAGAGAACCACGGGTTGTGAGGGACAAAACTGAAGACAATGGGTTGGAGAATGTAGGGATAAAGCCCAAGTTGATAAACAGACATACAGAACAGGACTCGTGAAGGACAAAAAGTAAATCCAACTTTTCTTGTGCAGATTTGTAGGACTGACGGTCTTATATATACTGCATACTGGTGATGTCCTAATTGACTTGACCTTTAGCAAACTGCTGATTGCAGTAACTGAAAAATAATGTGCCGTTGTCAATGTTGATGGTACATTGTCACTTATCATCTATAGCAGGTTTGTGGCAGATCCTCGAATTACCCTACTTATCCCAATAAACTAAAATTGATAAAACATGTTTAGAAATTCAATAAATTTTAACTTAATCAGTATCTCAGCAGTGAGAAAGATGAGCAAAATTTTCAGAACTGTTCCAGAAAATAGTCTGCTGATTCAAAATTGGGCTACAACATTTTTCACGTTTCACCAGCAGAATTTGGCAGTAAGTGTTCCAGTCCTATCGCAGCCACACCACACGGCAGAATGAATTGACCATTGTCATCCCAGATCCGTTCATAGACTATAGATTCTGCTAAATGCAAGTTTACAAACGCAGTGTGCAATGGCAAAAGCAAAACTTGGCAATCAAATCTCTGGAACTTTGCGCCGTTGAAAAATGTCCTGTTCAGCTGCAAAACAATTCCTGTAAAATGTCGCTGTCATTTTTCTCATCTGTATTGGCGAGCTGTGGTAATTTTACGGACATGCTGCTTTTTTCATCACAGAGACTGGATGAAGTCATAGATGAACTGCAGGTGACATCTGCACAAGCAATACTGCTTTACTCCAAGAATTGAAGACACATAGTGGGACAGATTTTAAATATTTATTACCAATGAAAAGTTGGCTTTAGGTGGTTTCAAACTGTTTTATTGGCAGATTTTACCATTATTATGTATGTCAAGTTGCAAACATCTCATGTTTGTTATCAACATCACCTGCAGTTAGACAGCTATTTCCTACAGCTGTACATTTATGGTAAATGGACTTCCCTCCTCTCTCTTCTAAAATGCATTAAATATTTTCATAGTTCCTTTTGAATACTGAAACATGCTGGTAATTACTACACATGGATGGGCAACCTGATACACTTCAGGGGCCACTTGGTGTCGCCCTCTAAGCTTCATGGGGGACACACATTATTCTTAATTTCAGTTAAACAATACATTTAATGAAAGAAAAAGACACCTATATCTAATAATATATTTGCAGACTTATATATATATATATATATATATATATATATATATATTATATATATTACGGCTGTAACTAACAAATCTGACAATAATGTAGGAAAGATCTGGGGCTGCAGGTAAAGGATATACAGTATTAATTCAGAATAAAAAACAAAGATTCTGTAATAGTAACAGAGAAATAATTGTATGCAACCAAATACTGATGTTTCAACTTTTGTTCAGAGGGAATAGTGAGTTATTTAAAAAAAAGTGCAAGAGTGCCAATATGTTTGCAGTAAGTGGCAGTTCCTTTGTTCTCCTAATTGTTGGGGAACCCTACTGTTGTGGTCAGTCCCACAGCACTGCTCTGCTGTGCTATATGTACAATTACCATAGAACTGAACAATTTTTTCTTGGCATTTTAAAAAAAAATAATTTTAATTTTTTTTTATTAAAATGTGGGTACAATTTAACACAAAGAAGCATGTGTGAGCATACCTAAGTACTGTAACACTACAGCTCTCAGACTTTGACTCCCTAGATATACTGAACTATCTCTTTCATAATTTGCTGCTTGAGCCTAAGGTGACATGTAGCCTTTCTTCTACGTGGGCAGTGGGAAATGTGTAAGAACTCATTTTTTTCATAGGAATAAGAAACAAGAAAAGTATGTAGAAAATTCCAATGCATTTATAACACTGTTGCATCTACTGTCAGGTCTGAATGTACCAATCAACATGATTTTCTCATGTGTAACTATGATGATGCATTGTTATGTAAATATCATCCGACAGTGTAAACTTTTATTTCAAACTGTGTGAAAATTCACAAGATGGCAATAAAAACACATCTGTTATTCATATCCAGATAAGACCTAGCACTTATTGGAGATTAGACAAGTTAAGATTAAAAGTGAATTGATATATTAGAGAATCATAGTAATCTAGACAAATTTACCCAGTTCTAAGTATAATGCAATTGCTTACAATTCTAGTTAATTATTACTGTCAAAATGAAAAAAAAAAAATGCAACAGTAGTAACAAATAACATCTACTGAGACAACACAGGTTTAAAATGATGATTCATTCTTTCATTTGAATAGCAGGTCATCTCCAATACTCCTTTCATAATATAGAACAGAACTGCAACCAGGCCCCAAATATAATTTAATCACGATGCATAGATAACAACTTGACACTTCCCAACAAGTAGAAATATTTATCGTACGAAGATGATTCAAATAGCATCAGCATTTGGATTTCATGCAACAAGCAGCAAATAAGTAAAGCAAGTTCATGCTGGTAGGCACATGTGTTAGTGTTGAATAGATTGTTCTCATGGACCCTGAATGGAAATCTTAAGTCCCAATACGTATTAAAGCTGAAAGGCTGCTGAAGGTACAGCACGGTTACTTGTAATAGTATATATCCATTTCTTGAATGAAAAAGTACTAGCCATTAAATAAATACTCTGCAACAAAATGCCATTGCTTGCAGAAAGATATACTGACAGCAACCATCGGCAACGGAACAGACGATCTGGGACAGGAATGGGAAACACCAGAGAGAAGCTTATGAGCTGTAATACAGTACAGCACCAACACTGTCAGGGGCAGGCGGGGCTGGGGGACAGGGGGGCATCTGCCCCCCAGGCCGTTCCCACAGTGTGCTAACTTGGGCTGGGTCACTGGGCCATCTGCATTTTTTTCCCTTTAAAATAGGCTGCTGAGTCGAGTCTTGCTCCCCAGGCTAGATTAACACTTATTGTGTTTCTTAAAGCCCAAACTAGCTGCCAATCAGGAAAAGATATGTGCATTGTAATTCCTAGACAGTCTCTTGTATTATACTTTCTTTATTGCAAACGTTACTCTAGACCTCTATGAAATCAAAGATGAAACAGGGCCAATAGTTGGCATGTGCGGTCGGTCCAAATGCATATGGTGCCATTATACATTTCTATACATGTATAAAATTGAGTGCAATATTGATCCTGCAACCTAAGGCACTTGTGCTTGAGGACCAGAAGTACTTTTTATGGCATTGAAAAACATGCACCATTCAATATGTTATATTATTAACTGAACTGTGTATAAATATAATTCTATGATATGCAATTACAGTACATGTATCTATGGCACACATGTACGCCATGCAGTCAGTTAATGGTTTCTGAACCACGCAATTCCCAGCCTGAATGTTTAAAGGCATTTTCATCATTGGGAGTTTTATACTCCACATCAGAGATGCTCTAATAATTCAAACCTCTTCAAAGTTCATACAATGTTCTTAGAAACAGTAAAATGAACTATAAAATGTTGCTTGTTTGAGCTTAAACGGCTACATTATTTAGTATATTAACAGTTTTTGTTGTTTCAACTGTGAACATTGAGTTTAAGATTTGAAGTTGGCATTCCCACATCCTACAGAATGACAGTCTCCAGCAGACGTACAAATGAGTATTAGAGACTGCTGCAGTGGAGGGAACCCTGACAGTTTATTAGTCTGGGATGCAGGGGATGCACTCGCAGATTCTAAGATTCGATTTCATAAAACATATTTACATATAGTTATTATAGCTATTATTCTGTCAACATGGCAGGTTTTTTTATTATATTCATATAAGCAGGAAAAAACACTGACTTGAAAAAGCGCATGTACGGGCACAAAGGTCAGACGCATCTCGATCTGCCTCCAGTTGTACATTACTAACATATGCTCCAGATTTACATCATGTGTAACAGGTGTGTATACTTATGCCCCACAATTGCGATAGCGTAGAGATGTGCCTTGACACTGTTCATAGTAAAGCAAAGTCGCAGTTCCCTATTTGTACATAATGAAGTATCCTTTTACTACATGAAATGTAATGAAATGCAATCAAACAATCAATCAAAAGGCGAACTAGTGCTGCTGGTCATCATCATCATTCAGGCTTGTTGCACTCTGCCTCCAGCACCCACAAGGGATATTCTTCATGACAGGTGTAGACAGATAGTCTGGGTCTGGGTCTATTTGAGCCACAATTACACAAACACTTCCCTACTGTACTCAGTCTAAGCTTGTCAATCCCTTCCCTCCTCTGTTCCGCCTCTACAGTTGTAAAAGTCATAAGTGTAAGGTGCGTTACAAACCTGCATACATTACTATTCACAGCTTTAGAGAAACTTTGATATAACATAACATTATCAATATAAATTATGCCAATTAGTAATAAATATTTACAAATGTTGGGAGCCCTGGTGCAGTTTACAGTGTAATATATACAGTATATACTAATGATGTATATATTGCCAGCAGTTCTGTTACCATATTTTATTTAATGGTTCTCATTACAGGTTATAATAACAAGGAATTTAATAAATGTATTGTTAAATTGTAATATTTATAACATTATAGTACTTCGGAGGCTGTTGTTATTCATATTGTTATTGATCTACTAAATGTCATATATTTTACCACTTAAATGATTCTAACTTTATTTTGTTTGACAGCAAATATGGATACAAAGCAATGCAGTCTGTGGATGTTCCTACCTCTTGTAATGTCTCTTTTCACCACAGTTGGCTTATGGATAGTGTAAGTACACTTTTATATTGCCTGCATGATAATAACATAGTGGAACTAAAGTCAAATACATAAAAAAAAAACTTGTTTTAGCTCTTTTTCATGCATCTATCTATACACCTGAAACTCACAAATTATGTTTTATAGTGATTTAAATCCGTTTTACAATCTCAAGTCTAACCTAACTGGAAGCGGTAAAAATGTGTGATCTCTCACTGTTCCTGAAACCAAAGAAAATGTATAATAATAAAAATGTTTTATGCCGATTATCTTTTTTTTATAAAAGTGTGATTGTAAACATACAAATGAACAAGAAAATAAAGTCTGATGTAGCATAAATTGCTGCTCAAATGCTACATATTAAAGTTGTAAAGTTAGAGATCAGAGGCTTTAAGTACTAAGCTAAACAACTCCATATGTAGGAATTGTGTCTTACATATAACGCAGCTCTACTACAAAACTTAAGGTTATAGATAGGCGGAGCTGACCTCCGCCTACCTGTAATGTGGCGGTAGATTGTGCCGCACAGAGGAGGGGAGGAAGCTGCACATGTATTATTACCAAGTGTGCGTCTTGTAGACCCACCACAACACCATCGAGCACTTCCCCGGTGAGCCATTGCACAAAACTTTTCAAGAGGTATGCAAGTATGGAGGGATGGAAATTCATCACTCTTTAGTACATAGGGCCCTGAGGCTATGTGACTTTCATAGAAATTCATAGAAATTTATCAGCACCAGTACCAAACTTCTGATTATTGTTTTGATTAACCGGAGCTCTTCTGGCATTTGAGAAAAGATAATACTATTCAGTTTACTCCATCTAAAACATATTAAAATAACTTTTAGGGAGGTTAGTTCCAATTTCAGATTTCTTGTTGTTAATTACTCCTACATGTTCAGAGCTCCACAGCGAACCTAACTTTGAAGCACCAGGGAATGGGAATCCCACATTACATTTGGCAAGAGATCAAACATGCAAAAAGTATAGTGGCTATGTGCCAGCAATGTCTGTCTGTATAATGTAAAGGAGCACTTAACATATATAATGTCAGATTCTATACAAATCATATGGGAGGGGAGAATTACAACTTAAGCACACATTTTGAACATGAAACAGATTAACTGCAGATTCTTCAATAATTAGATCTTATACTGGAACTCAAGAGTCTATAGTCAGCTCTGCATGATTACAGTCTAAAATGGAACTTTACTTTTAGGCTCAAACAGATGATTACAAAATACCTGGCAGGTCTACAATGTTAGTAAAACTTACCTAATGCAGAGCTGTAGAACCCTGTGTGTGCATCAATTCTGACAATGCAAATGCAGAATATTCATTATGGGCAAAGTGACTTTACTACCCTATCACAACCTAATTATATAAACTAGGAAATCATGTAGAGACCTATGTATTAAGTTGTCTCATACACGTGCTACATAAAATGTATTTATTGATAATTATATATTATATAGTTGTTATTATTATATACTTAATTTTTATTTTAATTATTTTATATTATTTTAACAACAGAGAACAGTAGTCTGAAGTGTATTAATGCTGAGAAAATTCATACGTAAAATAAAACACAATTTTATTTATCTTAAACGCTATCCTGCAGTGCATAGTTACAAACATTTGAAAGTTCTTTTCAATGACAATTTGTGACGGAGCAGGAGAATCTAAATACATGAATGTCTACCATTGTCATAGCAAGTATTACTCTTCAATAAATATTACCCTGAGATTAGGAAGAGCTTGTTAGAATTACATCTAGTATACAGAATAAGATGAAGTGTTATGTCCAGCTGGTTAGTGGTTCCATTTCTGGTGACAAGAGTTTCCTGGGGTTGAATTTATTAATTGAGGGGAGTTTTAAAAGATCAAATAATTAATCCTGCACAAGTAACTGTAGTAGGTAAGTAAATGGGAAGTTGTGGAGCAAAGCATTTTGTACCATGTCATGTTGGAGAGTCTGAAAAAACGGTTATTCCAGAAAACAGAGACGTTTACTTTAATATTATGACTAATTATTTGCCTATTCACTAAAGTTTTAGCTACTAAGAATAATCTGCTGAATATATTTAATTTCATCATTCAGCCTTAATTCATTAGGTAACCATATAAATGCTCTTTAATGTATGGATTGGTTGATTGTATGACAATGCAGTTAAGTGTAAATGTTGCAAATAAATGCTTCTCAACCTTGACATCAATGCACACAATATGTGTTTGTTATTTGTATCTCTCTCTACACAAGAGCCCGAGTGAATGTATTCAATTGATTGACCCTGATTAATTTTTTTATTATCCTACAGCATCAACATAGTACACTTTACAGAGAATGTGTTACTCATTCAATTCATCTGTGGTTCAGATCAACAGAAACATACCATTAATGGCATCTGTTAACAGGGTTGAAAACTACTGGCTTGTACTAATAGCTAATATGATTAATGGTTTAATATATTGCATATGGATTGAAAACTGAGATTACATGCTACGTTTCTCTTTAAAACAGATACTTCATTGCCATAGAAGATAACAAAATCTTTCCTTTGACTCTAGCTACGTAAGTGTTTTCCTTCATAGATTCCTTACATTGTTTGGGGGGAGGGAGCATGTAGGTGTAAAGGTCCAAATCTTTTGAATCCAAGTGGTGGTGAGCAAAATGCAACACAAAGTCATGCAATTCTCAGATATCGTTTTTGTGGCATAGCATATTATTTTGTTATGTTGCTTCTTGGTCTCCTGCAGTGCTCATTGCCGCTTCTAAAATCCAAATATCCAGTCTCATTTACCTCCCACTACAACAATGTCCATCCTTTCCTTGCTAGGCTTGCTACTCTCCTTATTAGTGCAAAACTTTACTCTCATATTGTCAGGATTTCCCAGGTATGACCACGGAGAGGAGGTAAGTGGTTATAATGAGTTTATTAACAAACAGAGATGACAAGGTAACTCATGAGACAGTTCAAAGTGCAGATGAGAAACAGGTAACTGCAATAGTAGATTTCAACAAGCAGCGTAGAACTACAAGTACCAGGTATAATGGTTGAAGATGCAGGAGTCCAGGACACAGGTAACAGCAAACAGTAGATTTCAACGAAGAAATATGCAGGAGTCCAGATAGCAGATAACAGCAGTAGAGTATACTATGAAGTAATTTGCAGGAGTCCAGATAGCAGATAGAAGCTGAGCACAGGGAATGCTCCTAGGAATGACCTGATGATCTGGCCCAGACTGTTTGAAGCAGGCAGGTATAAATAGGCCTCATGCAGCTGAAACCACTCCCAGTGATCAAGGAGAATAATCAAGTGGGCAGTGGTACTACAAGTGGAAAGCATACCAAATCCAATAGAGTCACTGCAGACAGCAGCTGCAGAGTGCAAATCGTGACACATATTTGCAAAACCCCACCCTCCCTTATTTCCTTCTTGCTTCCAGTGTTTCAAACCTTGCAACCCTCACCCAATTACTCATTTACCCCTTCCATGGGGCATATTCTGCCTATGTTACTTGCAAAAGTAACACAGCGTTAAAACTGTTACTGTTATTATGGTAATTCTAAGCCGGATTTCAGCTCGTGGCTCCTTGAGCTGCGAGCTGAAAGCCGGCATTAAAGGTGCCCTAATAACGGTAATTACATGAACTATTAACGTAATGACGGTAATAGTGCGCACGCCGCGTTACTTTTCCGAGTAACGCGGACAATTGAATATGCCCCCATATGTATAAACTCCTTCAGCCATAAACACGACATCCCTATCAGTATGTTACTATATAAGCATTCCCCATCCTCACCTATTTTTGTGATTTGTTCTTCATTTCTTTATCCTCAAAACTGTATTCACATTGTTAAAGTTGAATCAAGCATGAATGTTAGTCAGAGTTAGAGTTTAAATAGAAATATTAGAAATATATATATATATATATATATATATATATATATATTTATTTATTTATTTTATATATATATATATATATATATATATATATATATCAGAAAATATGTAGTCATATACATCAGTCCCTGCTCCCATTAGTGCTTACAGACTAAATTTCCTATCACACACACATGGATAAATAGATAGATAGATAGATAGATAGATATAATTGCAAAAAAAGAACTGTGCCAGCTGCATTTTAAACATACAGTGTCTGAGTCACTAAGGAAGGTACAAAAGACAAAAAAAGAAGTAAATGATCTCAGGGGCAAGCCTTGTTACATTGAAATGGGTGAGAGTTAGTTTATTATTTTGCACATAAGTTAAATACTGACTGTTTTTTCATGTAGCACCCAAATATTTGATTGCTTTATTTTTACACTGAAATTTAAAGGTGATCTAGGACATGCCCTCCCTTAACTATAAATCTGTACCCACATTTACCTCCCCCTCCAATGCAACATGGTTTTGCTAAGGTGCAAAGTTACAAATTTTTTATGCTTTGCTCTCCTTAATGACTCAGACCCAGAGTATAGGTATTTGTGATCTCTAAAATATGCAAAAAAAAAACAATACAATCACACAGTGGTGATTATGCCAATGGTGCCATAACTTGATGGCTATAGATACTGGAGAACACCTTAACACTTAAGTTATATATTTTGGACTTGAGTGAATTTCTAATAGTGGATATTGAGCTAATGCACCAACATTGTGAGTACACAAGAACTGACTTCTGTTGGGATAAAAAAAATGGCTGAGAAAAGTAATTATAAGGGGAACAAAAATGTTTCAAACAAACTTGTTAATTTGCACCTCTCCTTTCTATTTTATTATTAAGAAAACCGAATACAATTACAATACGGCCTCCATACATAAGGTAAATATTTCAAGTTTTAGGATTTGGAAAAAGTGTATTTGTACGGTTAGTTATAATGACCTGTTCTGTATTTTCCAAGTGTTGCAGGTGACGCGCCCCCCGCAAGCTGCGTATTTAGTCAAGTCATGAACATGGCAGCTTTTCTAGGTAGGATGGGATTGAATAATGTTTCAATATATTGAGCAGTTAACTGGAAAGTGACTTGATTACTCATAATTGTGTGTATGTGTTCTGGGGCTGAAGTTGTAATGGGCTTCAGAAAACATAACCATTATAATTTCTTAGTTTGAAAACAGTATTTGCCTTGTGTGACATTTCTATTTCCAACAAATTATATTTTCTCATTCTTAGCATATTTTAAAAAGTATCTTCCTTTTCCCAGAAATGCCTATGTTGTAGTTATATTTACCATTTTATTTGGTCTTGTTCACCATTTCCTGCTAGCATTGTGAATGGTAATTACAAAAGTTCCATTATAGATGAATATCATTGTACCTTGTTTGTCTTTATGATATGCACAGGCCTCAACATGCGGAAAATGAATATAAAATTTGTTTGTAGCTATAGCATATTAATCTTTCATTAATGTCTTTATGAAATCACAAATGCAGCTATTTTACAATTATTAAGTGAGTGTTTCACAGCTGTAAGATTTAAATGATGATTTTATTTTTTTGTTCAGAGAGATTGTATCTTGTTGATGGACTAGCAAATAAAAATGATAGAATACCGTGATCTTTTATTGTAGCCTTAATCATTGCTGTCCTGCGTTTCATACAACTGAAGCCAAAGACTATCAGCCCCTGGCTCAGTATCAGTGGACTTGTGGCATTGTGCTTGACATCATTTGGAATGACCTTGCTGGGTAACTTTCAGGTACTTTGTTATCAATTTTCTTGTTTATTTTTTTCAATATTTATCTGTTTGGAACCCATAATAAATGAGTTTCCTTGTATTACTATTCTTTAATCTCTTGATTGTAATCTCTTTAAGAGCTATGTATTTGTTTAAACCTCTGTCTGTCCAGTTTGCCTTTTTTAATATGTTAGGGCTGTATACATAAACAATAATATTCCTATTAATAATAATAATAGCCCTGAAGCAGTAACAAAATACAGTTAGTTTTACTTACAGAATAATGGATACTGCAGCTCACAGTGAATTTCAAGCATTCTTGAACTTCAACTATAACCTTTGCTGAATCAGTCACATTTATTTATATAGATATTTTAGTAAACTGCAGATGTTTAGGCATCCCTCCCATTTACATTCCGAAGTTCCCCATTCTGCAGAGTAGGGAACAAACTTAAGGGAAAAAGATATACAGTCACAACAATAATTAACAATTAATCTATGTTAAAGTAAGAATGAATTAACAGAAACTATATTTTACAAATAATTGTATATAAAACTCCATGGGGACACTATCTGTGTGAAGTGTGTATGTTCTCTGCATGTTTACATGGGTTTCATCTGGGTTCCATGAGCCAAAAACATACTACTAGGTTAATTGTGTGTGTATACTTTATTTCTGTACTTGTGGGGACACTGACGTGTTTACACACCAACAATGTGGGGACTTCATCTGTAGTGGGAACACAAAATATCCCCACAAAACTGACTCAATCCAGGAGTCCTTGCTAATATACCCAGCATCAAATTCTGGCATGTCCCAATGAGTCACGTTTGTCTGTCAAAATTTATGTGTGTGTTTATGCCGTTGAGGGGTACATGTGTGCACTCCATCACCGACTGTCAGTGGAACTGCAGGTCATAGACACATATGATTACATATCATAGGACCGTGAGAGTCCTCAGTGCAAAGGAAGAAAAGGGGATTGCAGCTTTCTGGGAACCAGAGGGAGACCATCAAAGCTTTCTCCTGCCAAAAGCAAGGTAGGAACAATAGTGTATGGCACTGCCTGTTTTTGGTGGTTCTGATTATAGCCTGAGGAGCAGTGGAGCTGAGTGACCCTTCAGAGAAGAGTGGTTCAGACACCAGCAACAGCAGCGGTGATGTACCATTGCAAGGTAGCGGAAAAAAAGAAGGAACAAAGAGACTTGTTCTACACACAACTATTCTCTACCTAATGACAAATGTGTTTTAAACACAGAAGGGCGAAACTCTGATGCAGTGGCCGTCCAAACATGTTCCAAAAAAAGTGATAGATCCAGAGCATATAACAAAAAGCATTACTGCCTGTACTATGAGAAAATTGTCTCAAAAATAGCCTGCTGTATTGAGGCCACCATAACGAGACTTAAGTTGCAAGAACACTTACATTTCCCAAACACTTGCATGCAAACAACCGGAATATTACATTGTTCCTGAAAGGTTCATGAACTGTGTTGCTTTCCAAGGCTTGTTTGCAAGAAAATACCTGTGGTGACACATGAAGAGATGTAAGCTAAACAAAGTCCCATCTGGTGGTGGGTTGTGGAAGCTTTTGAATGACATGACTCAAGATTAAATTTTATTCACAATTAAAAATTACAGATGCATCATGCAAATGGGTAAGCATCTCTACAACTCGGTCGGATCAGATGTCACAAACATGAGTACATCAATCAGAAACTTAATGACATGGGAAGGCTACTATGACATTCCAAAAGAGCTACCCCTTTGTAAAAGATGGAAGAGTTTGGGGCAGCACAGTGGCCTAGTGGTTAGTACTTCTGCCTCACAGCACAGGGGTCATGAGTTCGATTCTGACCATGGAGTTTGTATGTTCTCCCTGTGTTTGCGTGGGTTTCCTCCGGGTGCTCCGGTTTCCTCCCACACTCCAAAAACATACTGGTAGGTTAATTGGCTGCTATCTAAATCGACCCTAGTCTCTGTGAGTGTCTGTGTGTGTATGTCAAGAGAATCTAGACTGTAAGCTCCAATGGGGCAGGGACTGATGTGAGTGAGTTATCTGTACAGCGCTGCGGAATTAGTGGCGCTATATAAATAACTGATGATGATGATGATGATGAATTTACCATTCCATCAAACTTTCTGCATGTAGTTGATGCTACAACAATGAAACCGGTACATTCAAGACCCCTTGCTGGCACTGAAAGTCAGCCATGGCTTGCAAAGGTTTTTGAGCATTGTGGAATGCCAAGTAATGAGGGAGGACTGCACTGCTATAGTGTAAAATGCATGCAACTTTAGGAAGATCTATGACTATCATGACTATGAGTCAAAATGGAATATACCTCAGCTCTTACCTTTCACTGAAGATGTGAAAAAGATGCATTTTTATCTCAATGAGAAACAGCAGGCTTACCACAGCAATTCATCCACAGAGCCTTCACTTTAAAACTGCACATTGCTTGCATAGGTCATCCTGGTACAGGAGATCTTATTCAGTTGAATAAGGAAAAGAGAAGATGCTGTTAATAAAGTTTTTTCCAGCGATGCTTCGTGTGTTCATGAAGATATTTCCCTAGTGTTTTTCGAGTTTGAGAAGAAAGCTCTGCATTGCGCTAGGTCTATTTATAGTATTAGGGGATATTCCCACGCTGACGTGGGAAATCCCTAATACTATAAATAGACCTAGCGCAATGAACTAAGTTCATTGCGTATCGAAGCTTTTACACTGTAGAATCTGTTTGCGGTGGCTCTCTTCGTTTTTTTTTTTTTTTTTTTACTCAATCATGTTCCGGCTGGGATAATACAAATCTGGGGCCCTCCTAGCTGAAGAGAAGAAGACTTCAAGCAACAAGGGGGCCCCCTGGCCAAGAAGAAATGAAGACTGCAAGCAACAAGGGAGGCTTTTTGCCCAAGAAGAAAAGACATTAAAAGCAGGGACTTTTGGATACAAATAATTTTTGGACTTTTCAACCCGGACTTTGGGAATTACAAATTTACTTGTTCAAGCCTGACTATAGGATACAAATTTCTTTGGGACTTGGTTGACAGCCATTTGAGGATTAAAATCTGCTGACAACAGATGAAAACATCAGTGGTAAGTATATGGGCATTTATTATTTTTAATAAAAAATATGTGATATAAATGGGGGTGTTTACTGTCTTTATTGTGGGTTTATTGTTTTATTAAATGTTGTGGTTTTAATGAGGATGTGGTGGTTTATTTAACGTTTTCTTTTGTGAAACTACAGGTCCCAGCCAGCTGTGGGTACTTGTGGTTTTCCAAGTGCCAACATGCCCTGGCTGCCATGGGTATGCTGGTGCTTGTAGTTATACAAGTATCAGCATGCCCACACTGTTTATGGCACCCTGGCTGGCTGGGACTTGTAGTTCCACAAAACAAAATGTCATCCATTTGTTTTTTTACACTTTTATCTCCGTTTATTACCCTACACACACCGCCCAGGGGTGTAGGAAGAGCCCTAGTGCTTCCAACACTGCGCTGGGTGTCCCTAGAGGGTAGGCCTGCTCGTTTTTCTTCGGCAGACCCCACTCACTAGGGAATCCAGCCCAGCGGTGAACAGCCTGGGGTTGGTTTGTCATTATGGCAGGGGGACCCCTGCCGCGTGCCCCTCTGCAATAGTGCCACCAATCCCGGCTGGTTTGCCTAGTGCTTGTTCAGTGAAAATCGGGGGACCCCACGCAATTTTTTTCCCCAATTTTCACTGACCAGTAGTAGTCTGGCAGCACTAGTGTTAATAGTGAATAGACGGGGGACCCCAGGCTTTTTTTTTTTAAACTTTGAGCTATTTTTTACAGTTTTGACAGCTGCCGGACCTCCGGCTCTACAGCAGAACAGTGTAACAGTGATGGGTTTAGTAATCTCGCAGCTACAACACAGGAGAGTTAGCCAAACACGGGAGTGTTTTACATCTCAGCAAAGCGCTAGAGATGACCAGCGATTTTGAAGATCAGGGTAAAAATCACAGCTTAATACATTTGATACTTTTTTGACTAAAATCGTGGGTTATCCCACAGCGATTTTCCGCGATTTTAACACGCTGAAAAAAATCGGCCCTTGATACATTTACCCTTAGGTCTTCCTTAGTTCTACATCTATATTGTTTCTGCATACAGCATAACTATTAGTAATGCTTAATTCTCTAGAATTCTAAAACCAATGAATGAACTCACATTACTATTTATTTCTTCTTTCTTTTACCAGTTAAAGAGCAATGAACTTATCCATAACGTTGGCACTTTCATGACCTTTGGATTTGGCACAGTAGCCTGCTGGATTCAGTCCATCCTGACATTTAAAATAAATATAAAGAAGGAGGGAAGAAAAACTGGAATCCCCAGAGTTATATTATCAGCAACAATAACACTCTGTGTTATCCTCTGTATCCTTTTTATTTATTAGGAAAATGCACCATGTGCATCTATAGTATATAGAGCATAATATAATAAAAACCTTTTTACAACTGACGTCATTTACTTGCCCAAGATAGTTAGTTTTTGAATGTTAAGAACGAGCCCACGAATGTTTGTAATCTATCATAGGATGGAACCTTGTGAGAATCCAAATAAATATACTTTGTTCCATTGCCCTCAATAGTAATGACCTAAAGGGATAACAGTGTTTAATAGGAAGGACAGTATGTAAATATTTCATGTAACACTTGGGAGAGATAAGAAGGATTTGGTGAACGAAATACAGTAGCACATACAGGGCCGGTGCTAGGGTCCGTGGCGCCCTAGGCACATTTTCAAAATCGGCGCCCCTACCCTGCACATTTACAAAATAATGGGTAAGTGTGCGGGGTGGGGGCGCCGATTTTGAAAATGTGCGTCTTTTCTTACCTTAACTTGCCTCCTCTCTGCTCCGTCTGCTCCTCTCCACTCACTGACGGACCGTGAGGATGATGTCACGCCCGACAGTCAGTCAGTGAGTGGAGGGGAGCAGACGGAGCAGAGAGGCGGCGGTGGTGAGCAATAGTCCCTCCCCCCCTCCCTGTGGATGTATGTGAAGCTGTGCGGCGGCCGTGAAAGGTATGGTCAGCGGTCGCCGCATAGTTTTAAAGGAATTTTTAATCTGTGGCGTCCTCCAGGCGCCCTCCAGAGCCCGGCGCCCTAGACAAGTGCCTAACCTTGCCTAATGGGAGCGCCGGGCCTGAGCACATATCATAAGTCACTGAAATAATCGTGGCTTAAAAGCTCTGGACCTGTCATCATCACATAAAAATGCACTGGTATGTTTAAAAACAACAGTTACTCACAGTTAGATAACTTTTAGGTCAGCTCCTATTGTGTTTACTTCAAAAAGACAAGTTTATATTATCATTATTATAATTATTGAAGTATAACTATTAGAAGATGAGGTACTCTTACAAAGTGTTGACGTATGATTAATAAATATTATTTATTATTCAGTAGTTTTGCAAAAATAGGATAGTGGGGGCACATACTTAATGGCATGTAGCACCACATTCTGGGTTGTGACCAGCAGGATAAAAAAAGCCTGAGATAAACAATGTTAGCCATGTGGAGTTGCAAGAATAAATTATACCTATAAAGCATTGTTTAAATTGTCCTTCTGTGCAAGAGCAAAAGTTACTAATAGAGTACCAGTGAGAATATGTAAATTGTTTGAACAATTCTCGTTAAATTTACATACATATTCCAAAGAGCTTACAATCTTATGATGAATATTTATAATAATGTCATCTCTCCAGTTTTGGAGTGAAAGTGTTGTCTGTGGTATTTAAATCCTGATTTTGAGTCACCAGAAAGATGGATTTGCAACATTTCTCTATAATATCCTCTCATTTAAGGTTTGTCTTTTAGGGCATGTTAACACCTCTCTGCTACATTTTTGTAGGCAACCATGTTGAATTTAATCCATGGTTTTGATGCTTTTAATAATGTATTTTTGACACAATTGTTGTTTCCTTCCTACTACCATCTGTAATTGTTTTGTGAGACACTTTGTTATTAGAACAGTATCAACTGACTTTTGTGTCTCCACTATATATACTTTAATTCTTTCTCTTCTCTGTTTTCTACTGTTATGTACTGTATACTTCTGCATCTCCTCTTAACTATCTGCTTTTGTTATCTCTCTCACCTCTCTTAGCCTGTTCTTGTCCCTGTCACCAACAGAAACGCACTCCTGTGACATTACAGGCACAAAAGGACCATGCAAAAAAGAATGAAAAGTATATATATATCTACAAGTTAACCCGTGCATGATACTCATGCATTCTAGTCAAATCAAGCTACTTAAGGTGTTAAAAAGGTTCTTGTCATGCATTTGGGCCATAGCCCAGGCCTTCTCAGGGGAAGAGCGTTACTTCCCGACGCAAGCGCCCTTTTTTAATGTGGTTTTGTCCACATGTCACCACCTCATCATTTCTCTCCATCACCTCATGCTTCATCTTTATCGCCACATCTATCCAGATGTCTATCCAGACACAGGGATCTCTCTCAGCGGTCCTGAGTATCACACTCCTCTCACTCTGTCACCCCTGGCAACCACTAACCACTCCCCACTGTCACCCCCGGCAACCACCAACCACTCCCAACTGTCACTTCTCCTTCAAGAAATATATATATTTTTTAAATCTTTATAAACACTTTTAACAATTAACATTAAATTAACTAATTAAAAACATCTTAGTATACCAAATTTCAGCCCTTTCTGAGTTTTTTTTCACACACACTAAGAATTTAGTAGGTCAGTGTATAACTCCACTCAGCAGGTGGCGCTGCAGCAAATTTCAGCCCTTTCTGAGTTTTTTCCCCCACACACACTAAGAATTTAGTAGGTCAGTGTATAACTTCGCCCAGCAGGTGGCGCTGCAGCTTGGTTTTTTTTCCCACACACAGACACATGCCCCTAGGCTTTTATATAGTAGAAATTCTGTACATGAGCTATTCATGATTTTTTTGTGCACCCCTCTAGTTCCAAGTATATATTTACTGTGTGGGAAATAGGTCAAGCCACATTTAAGACCTTCAATGCAGCATTAAGATATTAATATGCAGAGGTGTGAACTACACCATTTGACACAATAGGTTTTGTTGGGTTATCTAATTCATGAAAAACACATTAACAGCAGATAAGTGTGAATATGCCCATGGCATTCTATAAATTATTTGCAATTTCCCTTTTAGGCTATTATTGTTTCTACACTGAATTACAATGTTTAATAAAAAGCAGCCGAATGAATATCATAATATGCATAGCTTTGTTGTTTCTGAGTAATTAATATATTTGTTATTTTCCTCTCTTTGATGTACTGGTCGTATCTTCTAGGAGAAAAAATAAGGTTCATGTCTCTTAGATATTAACAAAACTGTTGAAATACTGATCTCATTTGCATTTGCCTGCAACATTTGTCATGTTTTACCAGCAGTGGTACCCCAACCGTACCGCAAAGCAGAATGTCGTCCCAGCTCTGTCCTTAGAGTATAAATTATACAAATAAAGTGCAGAGCGACAAAGCAAAAGCGAATGTGGAGATTGTATCACTGACACTTCACACCTCTGCATATTGGCCTGTTCTGCTGCAAAACTCCATCCATGCAAAATTTTGCCGCAATTTTTCTCAACTCTGGAGACAAATGCTGTAAGCCAATGATAGCATAAGGTTTACATTATTTCTCAACTGTTCTAGTATATAATGAAATTCAAAAGTACAGAGAATAATTGAGAACAGAATATTGACGTAAGTTTTAATCTCCAGAATGCTTTGGTTTTCTAAGGAAACTGTGTCCTGCAATAATTTCATAAGCTAAAAATGTAACATTGCTTTCATAATATTGTATACCGTATTTGCCATTTTCTTTACATCTACTTTGCACAGATTTCGTCTTGGAGTGGAATAAGTTTTACATTTATGCACCAAGAGTTCAATGGGTGCTAGTTATGTGCTTTGTAGCATTTTTTGGCACTTTGGCCGTGGAGTTCAGACACTGCAGATTTGAAATCATTTGCGTTGAGAACCAGGAGCACCAGGAGATCTTCCACAGCATGTCTGAAAATATGTCCGACATGTCAGAGTACCAAACAGATCAGTTGTAACATGGACCCACAAAACTAGCCATGTGCATGGAAAATATGAACTGAAACATTGTTTCTACAACTTCAATTAAATGTGAAAACATGGAAAACTACTACAAAGGACAATCCATATGTAAAACTTGGTTTCAGTGTTACACCAGTGTTCTTTTTCAAACTAGGATTTTTTATAGGGGGGCTGGTAAAATTTCTTGCCTCTTGTATTATATGTTAAAAAAGTTAAGGACTGACGTGCTATATGTGCTTATCGGCCCAATATTCTAACACTATCCAAAGCATTGCTGCATTTTTGCACAGATTAATACATGTGCAAATATATAGGTTATTTTACCCTGCACAGAACTACACAGACATGGGTGTGATTCAATATGATATGATACTGGCATAACCCTAATTAATTCATATCTCACAGCTTCAATAGGCATTGGTTTTTATTAAACACTAATGGAATTCTTTTCATTGTTTGTTTAAAATTGTGATTACTCTTTTAAAGGAAAATTAGCAGTTTAGAAAAAAAGTTCCCTATATTGAAAAGAACACATAAGAATAGCAAAAATGATACATTGTCAAAATATCAGATATTTTAATGTGTTGTGCACGCCTCACTTCGGGTGGTGATGGTGCTATTGTTGATTTTACTACTAATATGGCAGCTTTGACCAAGCACTTATAGATTTGCAAAAGCATGTATTTATAAAAATCTACATGTATGCACCTTATGCAGCTAAATTTAAAACCTTGAAATGTAAATGAAAACAGTGGGCTACCCTCAGCAATGTGAATATTTGCATGCCTTTTCCAGTATTCTATAGACTAATTCTTTCTTTCTTTTAAATCACAAATACAAATGATTACTATTTTAGCTGTGCTGAAAACACTGTACTAATGGCTACTTGTAGATGGTAACAGCAACCAAAACATTCAGATGATTTACATTTACTAAAAATTCTTGTTTTGTTACCTGGTCATGGCCATTTTGTCATCAATATATATATCCATCCCCTAAATAAACATGCAATGTGTCTGGTTAACATGGCACAAAAACATAAAAAAAATATACAAGCAGATGATATAAAAAAAAAGTTTATATTTATAGAGGTATTTTTGTATCCAAAGATCACTATCTCTTTTATCCATAATTGGCAGTAATGTTTATGTTTATACATTTAAGTACATATATTTCTCTTTTGTTCTATTTTAGTTTTAAACCAAACTGTGAATTTGTTTTATTTCCAAGTGAGTATATTTGGTGTTTTATTACAGCTACAGCAAGTTTGTTTGGCATATAACTTTCTTTTTGTAAAAGGCATGTATCAAACTGGAGCAAATATTAGCAGAATAGCTTCTTTTATTTTATAGCTTTTTTCCATGTTGTTTTGTAAAATAACTATATATTCTATGTTATGTTATTTTTCTCATTATTAGTAGGATATGAATAGAATATATTGAAAATGTAAACATAAAAATATAATCATAAAATAACACAGCAGCCATATTAAGTTACTGCGTAATAAGGCTCATTTATAAACGTGCAAATTATGTTTTGTGACTTACGGGCCTACTTTTGCCCAAGTGCACCCATTTTCACCAGTAAGTATATCATCATCATCATCATCATCATCATTTATATAGCACCAGCAAGTTCCATAGTGCTTTATAGTTGGGAAGATACATAGTAATAAAAAAATACTGGGTTATACAGACAGACAGAGAGGTAAGAAGGCCTTGCTCGCAAGCTTACAATCTATGGGATGAATTTGCGGTTCAAGATGGCCGCATATATCAGTGAAAATGTTTGCACCATCAGGGTTGGGTTGGTCAGGGGCTTGCCTACCTTCGCACCCACGTGCACAAATAAGATTATGCTGGAAGAGATTACATAAAAGAGATAAAGGGATGGTGAAGGTGTATCAAGGGGGCATTCCCTGCTTGTAGGCAGTAACATAAGCATCCTCAGCGATCACCTCTGAGGTAGCAGAGATTGGGCCTTGTTCTATACTCTCAATGAGAAGCCTTTAGCACCTTCTATGCTCTCTTTATATAGGAGCATTAATAGGCGCACATTGAACATTGTAATAAAGCATTCAAACACACAAAATTAACACATGTAATAAACATAGCCCCAATATCCCCCTCACTCATGATTTACCTTAAAAAATAAATTACGCTAAATCTAGCTAAAAAACGAAGAACCTAGAACGAAGGGTTCAGTCCTAAAGTTGTTTTAGACTGGACTTTAAGGTGACATTTTCAATCATTCTACCATGTAAATCAAAACTTGGTTGCGATTGATGTTACCGTGGCAGTTCCAAGGGCTAGGAAGTGGAGGTGCACCTTAAAACAGCCCTAAATATAGGTGCACTGGTGCAAATAAACAAATAGTCCGCATTTTTTGTGGTCCATGAATGAGCTTTAAAGTTATGATATGGCTCTAACAAGTTATATGGAGTTATGATTTAGGTATAATGGCTTTTTCTTCAATTCATGCATTGCAAATCCACCTTTAATCTGTGTAATATACCTGCACAATCATTACCAACTGCACACAACAGTGCAATATATAATATTAGCATATCATTCATTAGTGTATATTAACGGTAGTCCCTATGCCTTACGCATGATGAATTCAGGAATTATTCAGAATACACACATATCTATCTATCTATCTATCTATCTTCTACTTAAAATGCACAATATGCCAGCAATGTGTTGAGTTTAATATTATTCAAACTGTTCATTTTACTTTTACTTGAAGAAATGCCTCTTTTCATTATATGTATTTCTTTGTGCATCTTCTTACTGTGCGTACATACCTGCAAACATTCCTGCTTAGAAATAAAGGACAAGGCTCACAATGTAATCTAACCATTCAGTCAAAATCTGCCTGAACCACATCCAGTTTGAGACCAGGCCTTGCCATTTCAGCCATCAAATATCAGGAATGTCCCTGGAAAATGATGCATTTTGGCAGATATGGGCATATTATGGTATATTTGATACTGTCGCTACTTAGAGAGAAGTTTAAGCCATGCAACACAAATGTCATTTGCTGCTGCTTTGTTCCGGTGCAAAAGTACTTTTTTACGGTGTATGCGTTCAATGCAGCTTCCTTTGTACCTTCCAGTCACACTTTATACAGAGCAGTGCATTTCTAGGCGTAGTTCTGCAAATGTAATAAAGACATTCAAATGTACGATAGTGACACATGTAATAAGTACAGAACTGATGTCCTACATAAGGTCACATAGATCATTTTTGTAGTAACAACAAGCACAATGTGAGCATGGCCCTTATTATGCATGAAGCAAATAATTAGGCACATTTGCGCAGAATAAAATATGTTGCATAACCACATATTTTGGTGTTATTTACCCGTAGTGTCCAACTTTCCTCTATTTAAGCAATATCAACAATGGTGCCTGCAGATAACATGTAGGTATTACACAAACTTTTTGTTGTATTAGCGTTAAGTAATGAAATGCAGGTATGGTTAGATTTATGTGTAGTGAGATCTCTACAACATGCACCATTTGAAAAGTGAATGATAGTTTCCCCTTTTCGCAATAGATAAAATATAGACCAAATGTCTTTTTAACAACTATAAAATAACATTTTTGTTTATTGTTTTAGTTTAGACGGCCCATAATAACTACATCCATTTTTATTCAAATCACCATAGATCTTTTGACTTTCAATGGAAGTTGAAGTAAAAATCTTACTTTGACAACCTTAATGTTTTCACTATAAAACAGAGCTTAATTCAAAATTAACTGATAAGTTTTGCAGAATACATTTATTTTCAAATTTTGGTTTGGTGTGCCATTAATCATCATTCCATTTAGTTATGTCAGATATAAGCAAACAGTATACAAATAACAGATTTTAGGGGGGTCATTTGTTAACTATGAAAGTTGCGTAAATGTAATGATGTTTTCAATGATTTTTTTCTGTGCATGATATTGCTCTTGCTTGCCCACTATGCACATACATTGGAACAAACCCAATTCTGCTTTATGATGTTCATCTGCGCAGTCAGCGCAGACATTTTGATGATTGTTGCACCATGACAGTTATGAGCAAGTCGGCAAAAGTAAAATATGTTATCTTTAATTACTGCCTACTGACACCTTTAGACCACCCAATTAAGTGTTTTTTCGAAAATACTGTTAAATGTGAAGAAGCAGCTTTTGCATTGCCAATCCACACTCCACAGTTCTGGTATTAGTAAATAACCCCCAGTACCTTGGAAAGAGGCCTCTCGTTCTTGTCTATTGCCTCAAGTCAATCTTTGTGGTGTCAGATATTGTCAGCAAACTTATCAAATTCCACATACTGTCAAGATTATATTTTTAGTAAAACCCAAGATAGTCAGTGAAAGGAATAAAAATTTTTGCTGACGTTTCAAACTACAAAACTGTGGAATGCTGAAGTCTCAGTTTAGTACAGATCTATCTGGACTTACAGGGTGATGCCTTGCAGCAAAGAAGTTTATAAGTTTGGCTTTACTAACAACTTCAAGTTTTTAGTTTTGTTTTTAATTAAAATACAAATTAAACACCACCAGAAAATAAATAATAAATACATGTTTCTAGGCTTATGCATATATTTTTTTCTATTAGAAATATGCCATGTAAATGTTGCAAGAGTTGCAATGCAGGAAGGAGTATTAGCGCCACCATGTGGCCAGAATGCACTTGGTATAGAACATTTGTATTCAATGGATAAAACTGTGAAATATGATAGTTGTTATATATTACATTGTAATACACTATATTTTCTTTGAGCCTTTTTTCATTTTCATCCCCACTGCGCAATGATCCGATTAGTGTCATCGCACAATGGGATTGAGATAATGCTGTTTGCACTATCAAGTCCCACCCTCTGATGTGCAATGACACAAATTGCATCCACGTGAAGCAGAGATGGGGCCTGATGTTGCAAATTCCAGGAGAGTAGGCAAGTATGGTTATACTGTTCTTGGTTAAATTCAGATTACTGATTAACAGGACATGTGGGTATATTATTTTACCTTATGAAACATAATAGGAAGTACCAGTTGAATCTTACTGCCTGCACAAATTTAATTCAATTGGTTTCCAAATTTGAGCCAGACACAAATGAGGAAATGTATGGAACCTGGTGCAAAAAATAAAGGTATTGCAATCCATAGCAAATTATCAGATTCTGTTATTTTTCCTATAGCATAAAAAATGCCATATAAATGTATGTTTTATTATTAGAGATATAGGTGTTTGTTATGATTTATCCTCCTAAAATGTTGTTGTAAATAAGTAAAATAATTGTTTTCATATATTTTTATAGTTCACTGTATTATTTGTGTTGTCAATTTTATATTCATATATTCATTAACAGGTCATTTGAAATATCAAACATCAGTATAATATGCTTTAGTTTGAATAACTGTTGATGTTATAAAAAAATAAAGACACATTTCTTGGCAATCTGATGTGTTCCTCTTAATTGTCACCTACCACTTTAACTCTTTCAATTTCTATTTTTAAATGCAACATTAATGCTTTCTTCAGTGGGACCTAACTTGTAAATATAATAAGTAAGAGTAAGAAAACATGAAATAAAATGCATAAGAAAAGTTCACAGGTAAAAACTGAAAGCATATATGGGGAACATATTACCAAATAAATTGTAGAGCAAAAAGCAAATAGCTGACAACTGCAATGTTGAGAACCATCTACTAAATTGGTGGATTATATGTGACCAGGGCCGGATTAACCCGAGGTCTAACTGGGCTATAGCCCAGGGGCCTCGGGCATCCAGGGGTCCGGGGGCGGGGGCGCCCCCAGCCCGATCAATGCTGCTGAGCACTGTCACTGTAGTCCTCCGTCCCCGACGCTCAGTAATCTGCTTACTGAGGAGATCTCGCGAGTGAACTCTCGCGAGATCTCCTCAGTAAGGAGCTTACAGCGCGCCGGGGACGGAGGACTACAGTGAAAGGTAAGCGCTTGGGGGGGGGCCCTCACGGGGTACGGGAGGGTGGCGGCGGGTGGCTCACATTGGGGGCCTCACGGGGGAATGGAGGCGCCCTTAGCCCAGCGGCCTCCATTCCCTTAATCCGGCCCTGTATGTGACTCACAAAACAGCCATATGCATGGACTGTTGTTTTGTCTAAAATGCTAAAACAGTTAATATGATGATCTCAACAGAGTGGGCAGATAATGGCACAAACCATAGTCATAAATATAGGGAACGGGGCATTAGAATTCCAGGTGTATACAACTATTGCCTCCTCATCCATTGAAGTATGAGGTACAGTTTTACATTGAATAAAGATTGGCAATCTTGACTCCCTGTAGTCCCTACAGGAGCCCATTCTATTATCTTTATCACAATGAGTGACATCACTGATGACATCACATTCAGTGGCATTACCGAGGACATAACTAAAAATAACTAAATACAATAGCTAAAAAACACATGTAAGACATATAAAGGGGTAGTGCCTACAAATTCACACCTGGTGTAGTTGATCTTTTCTCTTTTCTTAGCAATCAATTGTGGTGAAAAATAATCAATGTTCCAATTCAACCAGCACAGGTAGATTTTCAATTTGATACATATTTTCCTTTATTTGTGATTTTTTTAAAAGTAATCTCTTTGGTTGGACAATTTTTAATATGTCTACATTTAGTATCTGTCGTTATTTACATTCAAGACAAGAGAAGTTACTTAACAAAGGGGAGGTCAATTTTCTTACTGATATAATTGGACAGGATATTAATAGCAAAAGCTGGTTGGACCACTTAAATGAGTTAAAACTGGTTATATAAAACAAATTAAGATATATTGGAACAAGACTATGTTTGATAACTATACTCGTCATAATATAATATCTCGTGGTGTGAGACCTAAAGTATATCCTGCTTTTGACCTTTTTTTTGAGGACCTAAAAAAAGACTGGGAGTGCGGTCTAACTCAATGTGCTGAAAAATTGATCGGTGCCCTTGTCAAAATTTCATCCTTAGGAGAAAAATTGAAGGAATAAGAAAACATTGATCAATTTCAAAAGACATATGAGAAATTAAAGTCTGAGTTAGATATATATGAGAAACAAATTATTGACAAAAGGAAGAATAAATTTGTCAGAGATCAGAAAGACTATGTGCAAAACCAGGGGCCTGATTCATTAAGGATCTTAACTTGAGAAACTTCTTATTTCAGCCTCCTGTACAAAACCATGTTACAATGCAAGAATTTTGTTTTGCACATAAGTTAAATACTGACTGTTTTTTCATGTAGCACACAAATATCAACTTTAAATTTCAGTGTACAAATAAGCTATCAAGTATTTGTGTGCTACATGAAAATACAGTCAGTATTTAACTTATGTGCAAGACAAAATCCTACTTTGCACCCCTTGCATTGTAACATGGTTTTGTCCAGGATGCTGAAATAAGAAGTTTCTCCAGTTAAGATCCTTAATGAATCAGGCCCCAGGTCTTTAAATGGGACATACGAAAACCTAAAAGATCCAATACATCCTTTTCTACCTCAGAAGTAGACTCCTCTGAGGGTAAAACCTCTAATAATTCATTCTCTGGTAGAGACCTTTTTCAAAAAATATTTTTTAGGAAGGGGCTCCATGACCTCAGGCAGAGGCGGTACAGGATCAAGAAAATACGGAGGGGGATCGGAAATTGGAGAAAAGGAGTGGAAAATCAAGAAGAAAGGGCTTACCACAGAAGTCAGAGATAGCAAAAGACTTAGACTCCAGTTCAAGAATTATTAATTTATCCGATAAAAATCTCGAACCCGATCACATCAGCCTTCTGAGTAAAGGCTTTTCCTTTTCACCGGTCCAAAATATGGACCATTTCAAATGGAAAAAAGGACTTACCCTTTTTTTCAAGAAAACTGCTCCTTAAGAAATTTTTCAATACTAAAAAATCTGAAAAATTTGACATTACAGATGCTAACTTGGGGAATCAACAGCTCTATGAATCCCAGACATATATTAGTGATCAATTCCCTTCTCTGAATGTTTCTTTGAATACTGAGGAAGATCAACAGACTCGCACCATACTTGAGGAATTACAGAACACCTTTTCTGTGGGTGGAATAACTGATAAAGACATTGACAAAAACCAGAAAGTCATCTTAAAAAAGAAATCCTATTTCTTTCCGGATATCTCATTATGTCCACAAATCGTCTTATGATGATGAGTCGCTGTATACAAACATTGATCATGAGCAGGGTCTGAATGCTGTCCGATACTTTCTAAATATGGGTACCAATGTGGATATGAATGAGTTTATCCTGACACTTCTAAGGTTTATTCTAACAAAAAATAATTTTGTTTTCAATGAAGGTTTCTTTATACAAACGAGGGGAACAGCATGTGCTCCCACTTATGCCACCCTTTGTATAGGTTGGTGGGAAAAGGAATATGTCTTTGCAGATACCAATGAGAAATTTACTAACAAAATAGTCATGTGGCTAAGATACATCGACAATATCCTGATCTTATGGGATGGAGACATTGACCTTTTCCCGCATTCACCATAGTTTTGAATACTAACCATCTGAACCTTAGATTAACATCTGAAATTGATACGACATCTATACATTTCTTGGACTTGACCATTCATAAAACCACAAAGGCCACACTGAGTACCAACATTTATAGAAAAAAGACATCCATGAACACAATTCTACATCACACAAGTGTACATTTCCCTCCTGTTATTAAAGGGATCCCCAAAGGAGAACTATTAAGAGTCAAACATAACTGCTCAGACAATTCAACATACATTAAAAGAGACTGAAAGATTGAAACACACGGGTTACAGTAACAGAACTTTACGCAACAGCGTAAAGAGCTTAGAACCATCTTTCAAACACACTGGCATGTGTTACTATCAGACAACGATCTCAAAGAAAATTAGATGAGCAAGAAATCTAAGAGATAGACTAGTTCATAATCATCTCCAAAAGAATACCAGCAATCTTGAGAAACCAAAGGGCTTTTACAAATGTGGAACTTGCAAAGCATGTCATTTCACAGTCCTTGCTAAAACATATAAAGATAAATATGACAAGATATGGAGAATCGAGGAGAATCTGTCCCTGTACGAAGATATATATAGGGATGACTACTTGGCCTTTTAAAAAATGCGTACTGGAACATTTAAACAACATCAAGAATGGAGTAAGAGATCAACAAAACTTTAAGACTCTTACCACGGTTGCCAAGCACTTTTTGCTCTGTCATAATAGTAATTCCAAATTTCTTCAAGCCTTTTCAATGGAGAAAATTAGCATGGGGATTGAAGGAGGGGATATACAGAAAGAACTACAGAAAAGAGAAACTAGAAAGATATTTATTATGGGAAGTATGATCCCACGTGGTCTTAATGACTACAATAGTTACATGGCCTTTCTGTAGGGATATATACAATGTAGAGAAATCTCTCTATTGTACCTTCTCCTCTTACTTTCATTTACTTAATATGAGAAGTATATGATAATTAAGATAACCCACTAACATCCAGATCACATATTTGTCATCTTTCAACTTTGACAAAGTATCAAATACTAATTCTTCCTCTGGCACAAGTTAATGATTTATCATCATCCTACGTTTATTCAATGGTTTTTGACCCATCATCATGAGTGCCATTGGTCTAATAATACGACGTCACTATGGGATACGTCCTCCCCTTTCACACTATAAAAGAGCTGTCATTTTGTTCCCTGGGTTGCCTTGAAAAAGCCTTAAGAGTGAAACGCACGTTGGCGTCTCGCCTTGTTCCACCATTTTCCACTGGAAAAAACGTTAATACGCCTCTCCCTGGATCGCCCCCCGGATTGCTAGCAGGCAGGGTCCTTCACATAATCCCGCGATCACAGGGAGTAGAATCTCTGAACTTTCCATTTTTATCGCACTATCACCCTTTTATCAAGATACTCCTACCCTCTCTGGATTGTCTCCCAGACAGTCATTCAGGCAGGGTTTATTTATACAATCTTACGATCACAGGGATTTGAGTCTCGAAAGGGGCAGTGTCACACATTGTACCAGCTGAACCTGCATTATGGTCGCTGTTCTCACCTGTTTCCCTCTTCCTGCATTCACTTGCTGGTCTGAACCGAGTATGCACACACCTGGTTTGCTCAATACTTCCTGCATCTACTTTATTGGCTAATTGCCTGTCAGCTCTGTCTATTTAAAGCACCTGCTTCTCTACCAAGTTAGATCTTCAGGTCTACTCTCCTGTTCAAATGTCCTGTTCCCTGGCTCCTGTTTGCTACCTCTTTTCTGAGGTAACGCGCTCTGCAGATGATTGCTACCTGTTCTCTGAGTCTCCAGCACATCTATCCGCAAATCATCACAGCCTCTGTGTCTACTCCACTATCCTGTGGTAACACTCTGCAGATTATTGCTAGGCATGTGCACCGGCCACTTTTGGTGTCTCGTGTTTTGGATTCGGATTTGCTTGAGGTTTTGGGTTCGGATTTGTTTCGCAAAACACCTGACGAAAGGTTTTGGTTCGGATTTAAGGTTTTGGATTCGGATTTATTTTGAAAAAAACATAAAAAGTGTTAAAATCAAGTTTTTGGGTTTATTTTCACTCCTACGCTATTATTAACCTCAATAACATTCAATAACAATCATTTCCACTAATTCCCAGTCTATTCTGCAGAATCAGTGAACTTTGTAATATTGCAGTACCAATGGACCTATACTGCAGGATTGTTTTTGGATATTTTTTTTTAATTTCTTTTTTTTTATAACTTTTTAAAAAAAAATTGTGCTGTGCTGTGTCCTTCTAAGGGCATTGTTATTTCCCCAGCACAGCACAGCACAGCACAGAACTGAACAGCACAGCACAGCACAGAACTGAACAGCACAGCACGAGATATAGCAGGACAGAGGACCACCTAACACAACCTCCCTCTACCCTGATCAATGCCCGTGTGAAGATGGCGGCGGCTAGCGGGGAATTTATAGGATCCGAGTATCGCGAGATCCGACAGCGGGATTATGACTCAGAGCCTCGGTTTCAGTTTTGCAATTGGCGGGAATACCCGGATCTGTCTCGGATCCGGCTCGGATCGGCAACGTTCGGGTGGGCTCGGATTTCAGATATCCGAGCCCGCTCATCTCTAATTATTGCTACCTGTTCTCTGAGTCTCCAGCACTTCTACCTGCAGATCATTGCTACCAGTCTCCAGTATATCCTGCATACTCGCCTGCTGTTCCTTAGTCTCAGTACATTGGCTCTACCGTTGCCCTGGGAAACTGCCTCTTAGTCTCTCAGTCATTGAGCTACTTCTCATCTGTGGCATCTTCAGTTATTATCTTAGTTCTCAACACAGCCTCGCTCATCACCCCCTAAGAGGGCTACAACCTGCAGTCTGGGAGCAGATAACTCCAAACTCCCTTGCGGGAGTCCATGGCGAACACCTCCCTGACTGTTAGACTCTGTAATATCACGTGAGCCGGCTGTATGGGCAGTCATCTGACCCTAACTCAGTGACAGTAAGATCTGGCCCTAAAATGGATCCCGACTGAGAACCTTCCGCAAAGGACATGCTGCAACATCTGGTAGCAAGAGTTGAATAACAAGACGCCGCTCAGGTTCAGTTACTCTAATGCCTTCAAGCATTGATTGCCCAAGTGGATAATTTAGTCGGTGCCCCCCATCCTCCACAAGCTGGCGCTCCTGTTCCAGAAGTTCCCATAGTGGCTGCAGTCGCTTCATCCTTGAGACTGCTGGCCCTTCAAAAGTTTGATGGCGATTCAAAACTGTGCAGGGGGTTCCTCAATCAGTGCTCAATCCATTTTGAGCTACTCCCACAGAACTTTCCTTCGGATTGTGCCAAAGTGGCTTATATAATCGCCCTACTATCTGGACAAGCATTGGCTTGGGCATCCCCTCTCTGGGAAAAGGAGGACAGCAAAGCTTTTATTTCAGCCTTCCGGAAGAACTTTGATGAGCCAGGCCGGGTCTCATCTGCGGCCTCAAGTCTCCTCAGACCTCGTCAGGGCTCACATTCTGTTTCCCAGCATGTTATCCAATTCCGTACTTTTTCTTCGGAACTTCAATAGAACAACAAAGCCCTGATTGCTGCCTTCTGGCAAGGCCTCACAGAACATATTAAGGATGTTCTTGCCACCCAAGAGCTGCCTACTTCTCTTGACGCTCTAATCTCTCTTTGTCACTGAGTGGATATTAGCTTCAGACAGAGAGCCTCCGAGAAAGACACCACTTGACGTTCTGTAATTAAACTTGCTCCCCGGTTCCGGCCACCCAGTCCTCCTGAAGAACCTATGCAACTGGGCCGTTCCAGATTGTCGCCTGATGAAAGACAGAGAATATTCAATAACCTCTGCATCTATTGTGGCGAGTCTGGGCACCTCTTAGCCTCTTGCCCTAAATGCCAGGGAAATGCCAGGCCCTAACCTGCTCCTGAGAGGTCAGGCTAGGGTCCTCAAAATCCTCTCCAAATTCTCTTAAGGCTTCTGCATGCTCCATCCCGGTTACTATCCATGGGCCTTCCACCTCGTTTGACTCTTCTGCCTTTTTGGATTCTGGAGCAGCAGGGAATTTCATTTCTGCCACACTACTTAAACAACTTTTAATACCTACTGAACTTCTACCTCGGCCCATTACTTTTACAGCTATTGAAGGCAATCGTATTGCCAACGGAAATATTCTACACCAGACCAAAGCTATTACTCTCCAAGGTAGGTGCTCTGCATTTTGAGACAATCTCTCTTCTTATCCTCTCCCAGGTTACTAGTCCGATTATTCTGGGCCTCCCCTGGCTCCAACGGCACTCTCCTCATATCGATTGGACTTCCTCTCATATCTTGGCTTGGGGATCCTCCTGCCATTCCCGCTGTCTTATCCACGTCAAACCCTTTACAAGGCACATCAACCCATCCTGCTGATTCTGGGACACTCCTGCCTCCTCATCTCACACCTTTTTACGATGTATTCAATAAAGCCTGCTCCGAGACTTTGCCTCCTCATCGTGTCTGGAATTGCCCTATCGATCTCAAACCGGGTAAAACACCTCCCAGAGGTCGGGTGTGCCCACTAGCTATACCAGAGACCCAAGCAATGGCTGACTATGTCAAGGAGAATTTCCAGCGCTGCTTTATTCGCCCCTCTACTTCACCAGCAGGTGCAGGATTCTTCTTTGTAAAAAAGAAGGACGGGTCTCTACGTCCGTGTATTGATTATAGAGGCTTGAATTCCATCACAGTCAAGAATCGGTATCCTATTCCCCTCGTGATCAAACTTTTTGACCGCATAAAAGGTACGCAGATTTTTACCCAGTTAGATCTCTGAATGGCTTACAATTTGATCCGTATTCATGAAGGGGATGAATGGAAGAACACTTTCAACACCCGAGATGGCCACTTTGAATACCTGGTGATGCCTTTTGGGCTGTGTAATGCCGCAGTTGGGCCCCAGATCATAATATGCCTCAAACCTGTGCTCCCCAGTTTTATACCACATAGTTGTGCCCTCAATTCATAATATGCCACATACTTGTGCTCCCAGTCATATTATCCCTCATAGTTGTGTCCCCAGTTCATATTATCCCTCATAGTTGTGCCCCCAGTTCATGTCATCCCTCATAGTTGTGCCCCAGTTCATGTTATCCTTCATCATCATCATCAACATTTATTTATATAGCGCCATAAAATTCCGTAGCGCTTTCCTTCATAGCTATCCTTCATAGTTATGCCCCCAGCTAATGTTATCCCTCACAGTTAAGTCCCCAGCTAATGTTATCCATCACAGTTATGCCCCTAGCTAATGTTATCCCTCACAGTCATACATATCTTAGATGCTGATCTTCTGTTCCACGGGAGCTGCTTCACGGAAAACAGCCGAAGATGATTGAAACAGAGCTGTTGCGCATGCACAGCAGCTCTGTTTCGACCATCTTCAGCTGTTTTAGGGAGGCAGCTGTAGAGCTTGGCCTGCCAAGCAGAATTTGTCCACGTGCCATGTCTGCCACGTGTGCCGGGGGTTGCCGACCCCTGCATTAGAGTCTAGTATGCTTGAGCCTCTTAGATATATGCCTGTGTGTGATAGAAAAGGTTAATTAGTATAAGGGAAGGGTAGTGTGGGTGAGGGAAGGAAACTGACGCTAACTCCAGGGGGTAAATGTTTCAAGCTGCCAGCGATTTTCTCGGGGAGTTTAAACTTGCAGATGTATTAAACTGTGATTTGATGTAAAATCGCATAGATGTGTTTCTTTGAAAATTGCCATTCTCAAAATCTCTACAAATCCCTGTCTTTTCTTTTCCCCATTCTAGCTATGCGAGAGTAGCAAACACATCATTCTCTAAAGACTATTAACCCGGACAGGGCCGCCATCAGGGGGTACCCATGTACCGGGCCCAGGCTCACCAGGGGGCCCGGCGGCACACACACATACCAGGGGGCCCGCTGTTCTCCAGTCCCGGCGTCTTCGCTGCTGTCTTCAGCCTGGCTGTCACAGTGACAGCCAGGCTGAAGACAGCAGCAGAGACGCCGGGACTGGAGGACAGCAGACAGAGCCGTAACTCTGCACCTTCAAGTCTTAATTTCCGCAGTGGAACGCATGCGTTCCACTAGCAGAAATTAAGGCTTGAAAAGTCTAATTTTTATGACTCCTGTCCGGGAAATTCAAGGGGCAAGTGCTGTGTCGTGGCGACATGATTCTCTTCATCATGACCTCATCGCAATCCTGTGTTTCACATCGTCGCGAATCGGGGCCATAATGACCCGATTTACAATGAAATGCATAATTGTTCTCCTAGAATATAGCTTGGTTTAGTCTCAGTTTAGGCTTAAATTAATAATGACAGTGTGGGACATGGGGACTGTCTTTATTATAAGACAGTTGCTTGTAAAACGCTTTATTAAATTGCTTAGAGTGCCCTTGTAAATGAAACATGAAGGCAAAAAATGTCAACTTAACCTGGAATTATGGAAAGTGGATGGTACTGGGGAAGATCAGAATATGAATTCAACTCAACCGAATGACAATAGTCTTCCTCTATTGTACAGCAGTGTTGAAAGTGTTGGGCCTATGACTATATGACTGACGAGACCCCAGTTTTGAGCTCGTACAAAATTTAAGTCCTTTTGCGGAGTGGAAACGGCCCCTATGCACAGCAAGGAATGCCCACAAAAATGTGCCCTATTTTTTCTGCACTGATCTGCCAAAGAAGGTTCTTGGGTAAAAGGGTGATATAAGAGGTAATATGTCGACATTTGTGCCGTGAATAGGAGAGGATCGAAAATGCAATTGGAAGAGCTGGTGTTGAATAGATGAAGTAACACAGTAAATGGGTGAAATGATGACATGTCTGACTGTAGAGGTGAACATATTAAGGTTCACGGGGACAATAATGACGGTCATTGTAGAGGTAAGGGATGCCAGTGAAGGGGTGAAGAATGGCAATGAATGGATGAGGGTGGGCAGTGATGTGATGAAAGTTCCCTGTGCATGGGTGAAGCTGGCAGTGAATGTGTGCAGTGAGGCAGTGAATGATACAATTTGGTGGGCAGTGAATTAGGGAGGATAGTTGGTGAAATGATGAGTCCCATTGTTAATATGGAAATGATACATTCTCCCACTGCAGGCAGTTACTGTGCAATCAGCTCACTGAGGAGAGCAAGAAGTCGTCGTCTTTAGGTTATATAATAGAATGCTTAAGGGAGATTCCATTTTCCTCTGTACTGGAATTATGAAAAGTGGATGGTAATTGCTAAGGCTTAACATATGCTCAGAATATAAAATTCAGCTCTACTAAAGGTGTATTCACTGCAATAGTCTTCATTTATTATACAGACCGAAGGAAAGTGTCAGTGCTATATGATTTATTATAGTAGGAACTCTGTCATTTTCTAGTAATTATATATAAATACACATACAATCCATTTTTTATTTTTACATTATATATATATATATATATATATATATATATATATATATATATATATATATATATATATATATATATTTTTCAATCGCCTACGTCCGACCCCCTTCACAGAAAATGGGGACCAGGGAGGGAGCCGGATTGTGACCACAAAAGGTAAGGGTTTTCTTTATACAGGTTTATACACCTGTCCATCGTGCCCAGTCGGAAAGATGGCCCTGGTTCATCGATGGCCCTGCTTCATTGTACTGGGCCCCACGATTTCTGAAGGCGGCTCTGAACCCGGGCGCTGCTTGCCTACTGCTGTTTGCAACCAACACTATTCAAATCAGCCGGGTGGGTGGCATTATAGCAAGGACACGTGGCAGGGGAAACACCTGCCATAATGACAACCAACCCCAGGTTGTTTAGAATTAGGCTCGATTCCCAAGGGAATGGGGTCCGCAAAAACTACGTGCGGGCCCCTCTCTAGGAATACCCAGCCCAGTGCTGAAAGTACTAGGGCTCTTCCTACAACCCTGGGACAGTGGGTGTAGGGTAATAACGGCGCAAGAATGTATGAAAGTGAAATAAAACACCATATTGTTTGTGGAACTACAAGCCCAACCCAGCCCGGGCTGCCATTAACAGTCTGGACATACCAGCCCCACCCGCCCTGGCTGCCATACCCATGGCAGCCAGGGCGTGCTGGCACTTGGAGAACCACAAGTGCCAACATGCCCTGACACCCATGGCTTGCTACAACCTGTAGTACCACAAAGATAAATGTTAAATAAACCATAACACCCTCATTCAAACCACATTTCTTAAATAAAAATAATAAAACCCCAAAAATTACAAACACCACCCTCTTTATAACATTATATTATAAAAAATAAAAACACCCCAAATACTCACCAATCTGATGTCTTCATCTCTTCACAGAAGCTTGCAATACAAATAGGCTTTTGAACCATGTCCAAATAAATTTTATTCCACCAGGGTGCATGAAGATGTCCCAAATAATTTGTAATTCCAAAGGGGTCCATACTCCCATACTAATCATATTGTTGTGGTAAACACCATCTAGATAAAAGTTATTATATTTCTGTCCAGATTGAGTAAGGTATGATTTATAAACTTTTGCATATCAGATCATTTAGTGTTTGGGTTGAATGGTCAAATTGCAATGTGAACTACTAGTTCCTAATCAATTGATAGGCTGTAGTATTATTAATATACCTCCTGGATATTGGTTGTGCCTGTAAATGTATTTGTATGTGTCAGGAGTGTTTTAAGCCCAGTTTCTGCTTTATGCTGTTTGCGTACATTTATCATATATAGCATAACTTTTTCAACCATTTTGAATATGTACTCTGTTGTTTTGTAAGATTAAACAGTAGGGAGGCACGGCGGAACAGTGCTGGGGTCGTGGGTTCAATTCAGACCATTGCTTTATATTTTTGGAGCCCCGGTTTCATTCCACACACCAAAGTTATACCACTTTTTTACCTATCACCGGACTTTAAGGGTTCCAGTTATTAGGTTCCAGTTATTAGTTATCCAATTATTATGTATTGTAATCATCAATTCCTACACTGACATAAAAATTAATTTGCTTAGTGTTTCATCAGCACTGCTAACTGCAGTGTTGTAAGTGTGAGATAGAATGGTGTACTAAGAATGTCCTTATCCCCAGGGGAACTAGCTGTTACCATAGCAGTGATTGGCAGCAGGGAAAACAAGAACATGACAGAACACAGGCCAGCAACAACTTTTTATACCCTAAAATGTATTTTCTACTATTTTGTATTTGAATCACTATCAGGAAGTGTAAAATGTCTAGAAACACCCAAAACTTCACATAAAGAATAAAGAAAACAACCACAAGGCAATTTAGAATTGCCCATAGTGGGGGTTTGCTGTGTTATATAAAAGAAAGGGCCACAGGGATAAAGTGTTGGTAGGGGCAAATTATATGATAAGAGGGGTTAAGGGAGACAGACACACAAATGGGTATAGAGAAAGGACAGACACCTGCAATGTGGAGACAAAGACATACAAACACAAAGGGGGAACAAAGATTAGATGGGAACACAGAGGTGCACCTATAGAGAGAGGGAAAGAAAGGGATACACACAAAGAGAGGGGGCAGAGCTACACTATGAGAGACAGAGGTACACATTCAAAATTGTAAATAGAAAGGCAAACACAAAGGGGGAAACGGAGATGGGGAAGGGGAGGGGTGATAAAGACACAAGGGAAAGAGGGCGGCTCAGTAATGAGTCTGGACAACGGAGGAAGCAGGGGGGAGAAAGAGGAGAGGTATATTCATTGTATCCATTAACAAGTCACTTTGCCTCAATGTGTCCTAGGTCCAGGATTATACGCTTGACTGATCAGTGAAACTGTCCTTTAAAAAGTCTGCATTTTATATATAATACACTATAATAACAATGATTGAGCAATGTATATGCACGATTTCCAGATCAACTTATTATGGTAAAAGAAATGAACTATCCCTTCCTTATGGTAACGCTACAAATTATATCAGAACCCAGAAGGACAACACAAAGGACAATGTCACCAAAGGAAAATGACATCTCCAGTGTTTAAAACATTACTGAAAGAAAAATGTAAATGTGGCTCTACCTGTACTAAGCTCTTGCAAAGATTGGTAAAAATGACATAAGCACAGCCTTCCTCATGAGCACATCCCAGTAGTACGGTATACCCAGATAGACATTGGTCTTGAGAATGTCAGTAAGGAAAGTTCCTCTCTCACTGATGTTAACTATCCACCAACCAAATGGTTTCTCTTCAACACCATGTAGCAGACATGCAGACACCAACGTCTGCACAAAATAAAACAATTCACAAGGAGCAAATTTTGTTTCATCTTGTCTCTAGTACAGAGAGCAATAAGTTTGGAGGGAGGGTTTGGTATCACAGGTATATGTGGTCACTGTGCACCAGCGGAGAAGTAGAGGTGGGGGCACATATGCACGGTGTATAGCAAAAAAAACAACAACCCTGCTCCTCCTATGTACTCCAAAGTAGCTGTACGTTGCTACCCCCTGGGCCAACTCTATTTTGAATAATACTGTTGACAGGTTACCGGAGAGATTGGTATACCATCATTACTTGGCATCAATTTATTGAATTGATCCTGCTGGCTCAACAGTGGTTCCTCTACTAGCTGAGTGGAAAGGCCTGCTCCTCTGCTGGGCCAGTCCCAATCACCAAGTCCCAGAACATTTTTATGCATTAGCATTTTGAAGATAGACATAGTAACACTGGCACTGAATGGGCTACATTGATTTATCCATGATGCATTGTGTTCTGACTGACTCCTAACACCTTCCAGACGATAAAGTGCCAGAAATTTGGAGCCAGTTTATTTTTTTTATAGTTAAAAAAATAAAATAGGCACTGTGGCCGCAGCAGTGCTCCCTGCATGTTGCACCTACGGCATCATTGCAGGTCAGACCATGTCTTGCTTCAATGTAATCGACACTGGCACAAGACAAGGTGTTAAACTGTCTCTTCTGATACAGTTAGATGGTCAGCCCATAACTGCAGTTCTCCAGCCACCTGGAGAACTTTATAATATTATAATACAGCAAGGACAGGCTATAATAGTAAAGTGGACACATCAAATACAAACAGTGAAGGCTGCTGTTTTCTGTGCTGAACCAATACTTAATCTATTAGTTCACAGGTGACATTACTGAGCACTTTGGGCCTCATGCCTCAGTGATGTTATCATATCCTACTGAATTGATAAGCTGCACTCAGTCCACAAAATGGCTGCCTCCATTGAGTGTAAGTGACATTGCTGAATTTCAATTTGACTAACCTCTACAAACCTATCTGGTGAGGTTTTGACAGTGAGAAAAGGTTATGGGGGCAAGAATTCATTATAGTAATAGGATAAGTGAGAGCTGATAAAAGCCTTATGGTGAAAGAACATCATTATGTTTTGCTGCAGCATAGTACTCAGCTTTAAATTACTTTCCTAAAGACAGCAGATTGTACGCATTCTTTTTCCCTAGCATTGCTGTGTGTGGTACACTGAATTGCTCTTAATAAGGAAATGTGAGGCTTTATCTCAGATTGAAACAGCCATTGACCTACTTTCTAGTCATTTACATGATGAAGTACTAGTGTTGTGCTCTCATTTTAATGCACTGCATATTTTTGCCTGGGTTAGTTTGCCTTGAACATTGAATGAACAATCACATTGGTTACTTCGGGGAGAAAAAAATGCAAATCTTTATTAAATACAAATAAATACAGTAAACTCTTGAAGAACACTAATTGCCAGCCACAAATCTTTTATGCTATGACATTATTATTATTCCAAAATATATTTTTCTCCTTCATATTTTCAATTTGCATGTTGAAGTGATTGGCAGTAATAATTTTACATATAGTTCATGATCAGCATTGTGTATAATTGATATGTGCATGTCTAAAAAAAAAAAAAAAAAAAATGTAAACAAGCAACATTTCTTTAAAAAGGAAACATATTTTGCTTCCAAAATAAAATTATTAAAAATATATCACTCCCCCAGTAACAGATCCCCCTGTATATAGAACAGGGGGATCTCCATCACATGCACTAAGGTGATGGTTGTAAACACCTTGTTTAAAGTAGATTAGATAGAAGATGGACAACTGTGCAGATTAAATGACAGGACCCAGAAATAGACTTCCACAACAATTGTAAATATTTTTCATTTTAGATTAATTTGATGAATTTAAGTTAAACTACTTTCTGTTACAGGTGCATATCCCACTTAAGAAAGGCTTGTCACACATGAATTAACAAAACAAGTTGATGATGCATCCAAGAGGAAACCAAATCTCCAAATGTAATAATGTTGCAGATCACTGGCACCAGAAGTTTTTGAAAAGCTTGTACTCAAAGTTTTTAAACAAGGTCTGACTTCTAGTGGTGGTTATCTACTACATATGAATTATAAAAGAAAGTACAATTGTGAACTAAAATATACAATATATACACTGTACCTCTATTTTAGGGCAGAAAATAGTAATAGTGTACAAAATCTGCACCCAACCTGACATTCCCCTTAACGCATAAGTCAGCGGCATCACACTGATTGACTATGCCAGCTTCCTCCAGACTTCAGCACTGTCCATTGTAGGAGCCAGGCTGTCACTCTGTGCCTATAGTCATTGTAACATATGTATGTACACAGGCTCATTTGGAGGAATTTTGGGCCAAAGGAAAATAAGATTTTTACTCACCGTAAAATCCATTTCTCTGACTCCATTGGGGGACACTGCGAGACATTGGGGTATAGTAGTGGCTCAGGAGTTCTTGTCACTTTAACTGTTAAATCTTTGGACTCCTCCCCTGCTATGCCCCTCCTCTCCAGAGAGATCCTCAGTTTTGACTAACAAAGAGTGAACTTAAGGAGGTAACATAACCTAGACAGGTCTTAATAATAAAGAACCATAATCAAAATTTCCACACACAGAACTATATACAGAGCAAGGGAGGGTGCGCAGTGTCCCCCAATGGAGTCAGAGAAATGGATTTTACGGTGAGTAAAAATCTTATTTTCTCTTCCCTGCCATTGGGGGACACTGCGAGACATTGGGGATATACCAAAGCTTCCTCAAGGGTGGGAATGCTCTGGACCCGCTGCACGCATAATCCTGCGACCAAAGCTTGCATCAGCCGATGCAAAGCCCTGAAGTCTATAAAATCTTGTGAATGTGTGGACGGAAGACCAAGTCGCCGCTCTACACAACTGTTCTGCTGACGCGCCGTGCCTAGCCGCCCAGGAGGCACCCACTGCCCTAGTAGAATGTGCCCTTAAAGTTTGCGGAACGGCTAGAGAACCTGAAATGTAAGCCTCACGAATCGTGGACGTAATCCACGAGCAATTGACTGTTTTGAGGCAGGCCAGCCTCTTTTATTGGCGTCATATAAAATTAAAAGATCTCTGGTCTTTCTAACCTGCGCTGTACGGGCTACATAAATCCGTAGAGCTCGTACCACATCCAAGAACCGCATTGGACCCTTCTGAAGAGTCCCTCTTTGCCTTAAAAGCCGGGACAACAATTTCCTGATTTAGGTGGAATCTAGAAACCACTTCAGGGACAAAAGACGGCTTGGTCCGAAGGACTGCCCTGTCTGCGTGAAAAATAAGAAAAGGAGGGTCACAGTGAAGTGTCCCAAGCTCAGACACTCTTCGTGCTGAAGCTATGGCTAACAAAAACACTGTCTTCCACGTAAGATACCGTAAGTCAACAGACTGTAAAGGCTCAAACGGATGTTTAGAAAGAGCCCGAAGAACCAAATTGAGGTCCCAGGGCTCTACAGGATGGCAAAAAGGAGGTTGTATACGCAACACACTCTGCAAGAATGTCTTGATATCTGCATATTCAGCAATCTTTTTCTGAAAATAGACAGAAAGGGCGGATATCTGCCCCTTGAGAGAACTAAGCCGCAAACCCTTCTGAACCCCGTCCTGAAGAAAATCCAGGACCCGGGAAATCTTAAATCTTGAGGAATGAAAACCTTTAGATTCACACCACACAATATACGTCTTCCACACTCTATAATAAATAGAAGATGACACAGGCTTTCTGGCCCTAATCATGGTGTTTATGACCTCTTGAGAGAAACCCTTAGCCTTAAGTATTAGGGTTTCAATAGCCAGGCCGTCAAAGCCAGCTGATCCAAACCTTGGTAAAGGAATGGACCCTGCCTCAGAAGATCTGCCTGCATGGGAAGCCGAAATGGAGGAGCTCCTGCTAATAACAGCAGATCTGAGAACCACGCTCTGCGTGGCCAGAATGGAGCTATGAAAATTGCGGGAACTTTCTCCCTCTTCACCTTCTTTAGCACCCGTGCAATCATTGGAATGGGCGGGAAAATGTACACCATCCGGTACTGCCAAGGGGCTGACATGGCATCTACTAATTCTGCCGCTAGGGTCTCGCGCTCTTACGCCGTAGCGCGGCACCTGATGGTTCAGACTGGATGCCATCAGGTCTATCTCCGGACGGCCCCAACGCTCCACCAGTAGGGAGAATACCTGACTGTTTAGAGCCCATTCCCCGGGATGAAGGGTGTGTCTGCTGAGGAAGTCTGCTTCCCAATTCTTCACCCCCGGAATGTGAATGGCTGAAATCCTGGGGACCTGATGTTCTGCCCACGCTAGTATGCGTCTGGCCTCTCGCATAGCAGCCGTGCTGCGAGTGCCCCCCTGATGATTTATGTACGCTACCGTGGTGGCGTTGTCGGACTGAATCTGAAGAGGTTTTCCTCTTAGAAAATCCTGTGCTCCTATTAGAGTGTGGTACACTGCTCTGAGCTCTAGAATGTTTATTGGAAGACGTGATTCCTGAAGGGACCAGAGACCCTGAAGCCTCAGAGTTCCCGTTACTCCCTCCCATCCCAACAGACTGGCGTCTGTTGTTACTAGAGTCCAAGACCATACCTGTAAGGATTGGCCTCTCTCCAAGTTGGATCGGGACGTCCACCAGGCCAGGGATAGCCTTGTGGCTGTGGACAGACAAACCATCTGTTTGTCCAAATTCGTCTGAGACCCTGACCACTTCTGCGGGATCTCTCCCTGAAGTGGACGGGAGTGAAATTGAGCAAAAGGAACTGCCTCGAAAACCGAGACCATTGTCCCCAGGAGCTTCATGCACCTGAGTATCGAGACACTCCTCTTCCTCAGCATGGGCTCTGGTCTTTGTCTGCAAAGCTAAGACTTTTTCCGCTGGAAGATAAACTTTCAGAGACTGAGTATCGAAAAGCAGACCCAAGAAGAGAATCTACTGAGTTGGCACCAGCGATGACTTGGGTAAATTCAACACCCAACCGTGACTCTGAAGAAACTGCATAACAGTCTGAATCTGTTGGGATAAAAGGACCGCAGACGGTGCCTTCAACAGAAGGTCGTCTAGGTAAGGGACAATTGTTATGCCCTTCTGGCGCAATAGACCGGCCATGACTGCCATGATCTTGGTAAAGACCCTGGGAGCGGTAGCTAGGCCAAAGGGGAGTGCCCTGAACTGAAAATGCGCCTTTCCTACCGCAAACCGAAGGAACCTCTGGTGTCCTTGCCAGATTGGTACATGCAGGTAGGCATCCTTGATGTCTAATGATGCCAAAAACTCCCCTTTTTCTATCCCTGCTATCACAGAGCGTAGGGATTCCATGCGAAATTTTTGAATCTTCAGCTGCTTGTTTAGAGACCGAAGATTCAGGATGGGCCTGAAGGATGCATCTGGTTTTGGCACCAGGAAGAGGTTTGAGTAAAAACCCCGCCCCCTTTCTAGAGGAGGAACCTGAACTATTACTTGAGCAGTAAGGAGCTTTTGCATGGCTTCCTGAAGTGCTACACGTCTGAGGGGGCAAGAGGGGAGAGGAGTGATGAAGAACCTGTGAGGAGGGGAGTGGGCTAGATCTATGACGTAGCCCCGGGACACAACTCCTCGAACCCAGGGGTCCGTCGTGGACCTCCACCACTGATCCCTAATTGAAGAAGACGTGCCCCCACCTGATGCTCCCCCTGAAGAACTAAGTCACGCAGAGGGCTTGTCTGCTGGATGAGCAGAACCTCTCCTTGCTGTACCTCTACCTCCTCTGCCTCTAGTAGCCGATGATCTAGACGCTGAGGGATGCCCTCTATTAAAGGCACCTCCCCCTCGGGAAGAACTCCGAAAGGAACGAAATCTACCCTGACGGGGTCTGTTTGAAACCGTGGGTAGAGCAGTACTCTTTCCTCCCGTGGTCTCCTGAATAACCCTTTCAAGCTCTGCCCCGAATAGAGTTAGTCCATCAAAGGGTAAATTCTCTAAAGCTCTTTTAGAGTCTGCGTCCACTGACCACGTCCGTAACCATAGGTTACGACGAGCTGCTACGATAAGAGCCGAGGCCTTGGCATTTACCGAAACTGCATCCATGGCAGCGTTCACTACGTACTTCGAAGTTTCTAGTACCTGTTCTGCTAGATCTACTAGCTCAGTACGCGGAGTGTTATCTCTAAGGCCCTTAATCAAAGCCTCCATCCATAACTGCACAGCCTTGTTGGCCCATGCTACGGCCATATTAGGCCTAAACAAACTTCCCATAGCGGTATAAGCTGAGCGAAGAGCCAGATCACACTTCTTGTCCGTGTAATCCTTAAGGGTTATCCGCTCTTGGACAAGGATAGCTGAAGATGAAGCTAACCTGGCTACCGGTGTGTTCACCCTAGGCAAAGTCTCCCATTTTACTGTGTCCTCAGGAGGCAGAGGATAAAGGGACTTAAACTTTCCCGGCATCATAAACTGCTTATTTGGCTTGTGCCAAGCTTCAGAAATAATCTCCAACATTTCTGGAGAATGTGGGAAAATTGCTAACTGTGCCTTAGGTCTCTTAAATAAGGATATACCCTTAGGTGCTGTGTTCTCCGGATCAGCTAACCCTAAGGCATGTCTGATTCCCAAAATAAGACTGTCCACGCTCGTGGACCCAGAGTCAGAATCATAGATATCCTCCCTTTCTGGGTCGATATCTACCTCACCTTCTTCGGCTGAGAAGCGATCAGAAAGCTGATCTATGTCCAGACCTGCAACAGGAATGGCCCTCTTACCCCTTTAGGAAATAGATACTAGCCTATCTTCCCCGTGGGTAGACCCTGCCTGTGATGTGGAAGCATTCTCGCCAGTCTGGCTGCCTGCCAGTGTAAGTGGGGTAGTGTTCTCACGTACCTCTATTGCCCGCAGCATCACGGCCGTCATTTTCTCCATAGCCGAAGAAAAAGACCTCATCCAGGGCGGTTCCACCATTGCAGAGGTTCCCTCCTGGGCCGAGTTGTCTCGCCTCTGAGCGTCCGCAGTACAAGCTGCGCAAAGGGCGTTTCGGTCTGTGTGGCCAACAGAAAGTTGGATAGGCTGTTGCAGCGACGCTCCCCCTTCTCTATTTCACAGTCCCCGGATAAGCTCAATAGAGACTTATCCTGTGCCCCTTTCACTGTGTCTTCACCTAATGGCCATAATTTTAAAACAATGCTGGCAGAGGTGCTGGATAATGAGCGCTAGGCTTCACTTACCTGCGCTGGGATCCAGAGCTGAGCAGAGCTAAGTCCTACTCACTCTGCTGGGTTTTGACAGGATCCCACGCTGCACCTATATAGGATTAACAAAAATAAAAACATGAATAACCTATGCGAACTGAGTATAGGCAGGAGCCTATACTCCAGTGACCGAACTCTAAGTCACTTACAAAAAACTGAGGATCTCTCTGGAGAGGAGGGGCATAGCAGGGGAGGAGTCCAAAGATTTAACAGTTAAAGTGACAAGAACTCCTGAGCCACTACTATACCCCAATGTCTCGCAGTGTCCCCCAATGGCAGGGAAGAGAAAATAAATTTTCCAGACAAAGAGCGGCTAATGATATTCACAAATATACGGAATATAAATAATTTAATATGTTTGACATTTTAGTTATTGTTAAATATTTATAAATAAATGTGAATAATAATAATAGTTCTCAGCCATTTTCTGATGGCAAAGAGGCTGACAGCAGGATTATTCAATGGGATTACTAGCAGGAAATGTGTGTCCAGCTTCCCATGGTAAACTTATAAGGTAAGATCACCTTGGAGAGCGGTTACATACACTCATATACATTTGTAAATTGTAATTATAGTTTTTGTTTTTACTTCAATAGTATTTTATTTTATTTATTTTTTTCCAGATAACAGGGATACAGAAAAAAAAAATTGTAAGGGGAAGGGAAAGAGAAGGCCAGAAAAAAAGAAAGGGGAAGGGGGGGTACATAGTAGGGTAAACACATTACACCGTATTAAAATTTACAGTACTTAGTACAATAGAGGCTATCGGGTCTGTAGGTCAGCTATTTAGCAAGAAAGCAAACAGAAGCACAAGCAAGGAGGTCAAACTCCCATTAGATTATCCCATTCTGGCAACTATGTGGATTCTGACAAGGGTTCGTTTAAGGTGAACTGTGAAAGGGGAAGTAATGAATCAGTACGAACTCCGGTTGCCCCCTCACCATCTGTAGTATATACATGCCAGGAAAACCACTTTATTAAAGGTGATGCAGGGGTTGAAGAATATGGCATCCCCCTAGTTTTTGTTTTTAAACCAACCATATCCACTGTTTAGTGGAACTTTATACATCATGAAGTATAAGACTGCATAATAATTTCCCACCATAAGTCCCTTTAAAAAAAAATCACTGGACATGAAGCATTACAATGTTTCATTATTTTAATTTCATTTGAACAAACAAACAAAAAAAACAACAAAAACAGCATTATGCAGTTATGAAGCATCCTAAGCTCATTGGGCAGAAGGTAAGGTAAGTTGACCGAACGATGTTATAAGGGGGTATCTTGATTTCTCCTCATCCGTTACTGCTGCATTACCAGACCTTACTACTAGAGCCACGTGCATGCCTGCTTCCTTTGCCGCTTGCGCCTCTGTAAAAACAAAAACAGTGTGTGCAGGATATGGCACTAAAATAATACACACTTATAGTCAAGTTGTATATAGTTAGTGTAAAAATAACACATATTAGTGGAACTAAAAAAGAAAATTAAGATTTTCATATAATATAAAATCAGATTAGTTACTGGTTACTCCCATTTCTGAGACCGACACTTATCCCAAGTCGATAACATGGATCAATAAAGTGTCCCAATAGTAGTGTTACAAGCTACATTATTTGCTCTAAGTAAAGCTCACTTAAAGAAAAATCATGAGTACATCCCTTGGTCAGCAAACACCAAGCGTGTAAAACAGGCCTGACCAACCTGTGACTCTCCAGGTCTTGTGAAACTACAAACCCCAGCATGCTTTGCAAGTACATAGCAAGCTATATGCTAGCAAAGCATGCTGGGATTTGTAGTTTCACAACACCTGGAGAGCCACAAGTTGGCCAGGCCTAGTGTAGAACATTTGTAAATCAGTATGCATCACCAATTTATAACGTTTACGTGTATAAATAGATGCCTTTTAGGGACAGAAAAATTATACTTACATTTTTTGGGTTAAAAATTAAATCTACTATTTGAAATGAATATATATCAAGGGGTTTGTATTACTCATCTGAATAACGTACATTAAACACTATGCTTTTTTTCACTCCCCTGCACCAGGCTGCTATATTAGGAGTAGACAGTATGGTTGACAGCTTGGCAGACTTACTGTGTATAACTGTTGTGTGTGTGTGTGTGAGAATTGGCAGATTCATACATAGGGGCAGGATCAGTGATGTTAGAGCAACTCAATTGACTGCTGGCTCAGTGGGGTTTTTTTTGCGCGCATCAGATCACTTTTTTTGCTATAACAGAGGAACTTCAACTATCTGTAGTGCAATGATTAGGCAACAATAGTCCAAATAAGTTTTAACTGTCAGGTTAACACTGTATGAAACTTTTATGGCTCATATCTAAAAATTTCTACTTTGTGGTTTAAAAAATCATCTTTAGATTTATTCAGTCTTTTAAGTAAAAAATAAAACCTACAGGAGGTTAGTAGTGTGCACAATGTAAATGTATTCACGCAGAGAGAATGTTATAGGAAGGAAGCGCCTTTATGATTTTCTAAATTTCCTGTGTAGCTAGATCTTTGGGAGAATCTGTGATGGATTTAAACACAGTGAAGACACTGTTTTATTTTTTTGCTTTTCCCTTTCTAGAAGCTGCAGGATTTGAGGGTTGCCAGTGATGTGGCAAATCACATTCTCTGAAGCATCCAGGTCCTGTCTGCCGAAGCGTGGCCTCGACTAGGAATATCATTAAGGGAATGATGTTAAAGATGAAGATATGGAACAGAGAAACTTTTTCATCGTAATCACTATTGCGGCAAATAAGGAGCAATTGCCACATGTGAAGTCTGAGATGCTCCCCGAGACAGCGCAGCAAGCGGTCACCTACTCAAGTGTATGCTGCTGTGCTGTCTTGAACAATGCTAGGAAATTATTTAAAGGGACATAAGACAGCGGATACTACAGGAGTTCCTGCAGGAAATGTATTAAGGAGAATAACCTTGATCAGATTATGAACCATCAGAAATGTTCCCAAAATTAACCTCTGCAGATTTGCTTGGTACTGAAAAGGCTACCTATCATGCTCATCCAAGTAGAAGTGGAGTGACAGGGACAAAATCAGGCAGAACAACTTTAGGGAACAGATGCAAGCAGGGTTAATAAGTCAACTGATAACTCTGGAACAAGCCAGGGAAGAAATCTTATCAGTTCCATCAGCAGACCTTCAGTTCCAGCTACAGACAGATGCAGAAGGGAAAACCATACCAACTAGTAAACGGTCATCAATAATCTTCTGCTGCCTGGGCCTATGTAAAAGGGGGTTACAGAAATACAGCTTACAGAGCAGGCAGCAATGAGGCATCTGGGTAAGCCACCTTAGGAAACTGCACAGCACATCCCCATAAATAAATATAAAACATCTAAGCTAAATAGTCAAATTTACACTGCACATAACTTATTCCCTGATTACACTGATGGCTACTTCCTGTAGCAAGGCTGCCAAAAACTAAGAGTCAGGATAAATCTTCAGTCTATGATGAGAGAACAGACAACCCAGTCTCCCAAGAAATAAAACATTATTCTGAAAGAATGCCGACACCTAGTGGATTCTTCTAGCATTTTTCCAGTAACTCATTTAAACGCAGAGACACATTTTAGGGTCTTGTCCTTAAAAACTCTAAACACAAATTTAAAATACAAATAAGTTTGATCAGTGATTTTACAAGCAAGTTAGAAATCAATGGAGGCTTCCACCATGAGTTTAATAGTGAAAATGCATCAAAAGCGTTACTACAATGCAAAAAAAGTTAATGACTGTACACTGAAAACAATAGATTTTACTGTCATACCAGTTTACATCCCTATTACAAATATTAAAAACACGGGGCGTAGCTAGATCGCCATACTAGTAGGCTGCTTTTCACCGGAGCTCCGTCCTATAGATGGGACAAAGTGCTTAAATTGGGCTTATTCACCCCCTGAATTTGTCCAGGACACCTGTAACTCTGCTGTGAAACTGTTGTGCCTAGACAGGTGCAGCTGTGACTCGCAGGCATACCCCCGCATCACCAGTACTCTTGGCCTGGGGCCATCCCTGCGCAATTCCCCGCCTGTCTCCGTGTCCGCTCAACGGCACTGCCGGGTCCCCCCCCCCCCCCCCGCTGCTATCACTTGTGCCCGCTATACACCTCCCCTTCAGGAGGGCACGCGACATACAGAGGCGGCTGTCTGGATCAGCGCTGAGCCAGGAGGAGGCTCCCTGCCGCCGTTGTTCCGTGTGTGGTGGGTGCTGAACTGCGGGAGAGCGCGGTGAGGAGGCAACGGTTTTGTGCCCCCTGCGGAGGTCCCCCGTCCTTGCCTACCATCTATCTGGCCAGATTCCAGGGCTAAGGAGAAACACCGCGGACCGGAAGTCGCGGCAACCATAAGCACCACTGGGCAGCTTCTCTTCCAGCTCCAGTTCAATTGCACAGATCCCGGGAGGCTCCAACAGGTGGCGCTGTCGCTTCAACAGGTCCCTTGGATCCTCTCTGGCCGCCTGTCAGCCTCTCTCCGCTCTGTGGAATCACTCAGAGGAGTAATAAGCTGGCCGCTTCATCGAGACCTGGGTGAGTCACAGTACCCCTGCAGATGTTATAGGGCTCTCCATTGGGGACACCAACAACGTGCCACACTTTAATAGGCCCACACTGGCTCTCTCTGATACGCACACTCATCTCCCTTATTTACCTGTTGTGACCCAGAGGATCCTCTGCTGCAGTACTGCTGCCACCCAGTGGACAAAGTATAATACTATTTGAAAGTACTTACATAAGCAGAAAAAGTCAAGGGATAGATGTACACAATTAGAGTTTGGCGCTAAAAGTCTAGCAAATAATAATTACAGGAGACTGGTGATCTGATAACTTACACAAGAGTCTTATTCTATCCGAAAAGCGACAGTTGGGTGACCTGGTGCCCGGCGCCATCTCCATCAAACATCCCTTCTACGATCACTCACGGCTGACTTCCCCCTAGATTAAGATGTTCTAAATGCTCCAAGCAGGGGCACCAACCCTTCGCAATTGTAACATTGTCATGTTATAGAAGAAAAGCAGTCCTGTTATGACTTCCAGAGGAAAGCGCACCCCCGCAGCAGGCGCTGGCAACTTCTTCGATAGAAATAAAAAGCATACTAAATCACAAGCGCCTGCCACGAATCAACAGCAGGCGGACCGCGCGCCGGGCTCAGACACGATGGGAGAAGATGAAGTACCCCCGGCCATGAGACTCCTAATTAGCTCACTAGTTCAAGATATTAAGACGTTTCAAAGTGAGCTGAGACAAGCAATCTCAGAGTTCCGAAAGGAGATTGGCGAGCTGGGGGACCGCACTGATGTCTTAGAGTCCAAGGCGGACGAGATCTGTAAGACTGTGGCTAACAACTCGCAAGAAATCACAACACTGCGCTCTGATGTGGATTCGCTTACGGAAAAATGTGAAGATATTGAAAACAGAGCCAGGAGGTATAACATCCGTCTAAAAAACGTCCCAGAGTCGGTGGACACTTAGGCTCTCCCTGGCTTTCTGCTAGGCTTCTTTAAGACCATAATAACAGATGCCACAGACGACGAACTACTTCTGGATAGGGCTCACAGATCCCTGCGCCCCAAGTCTGCCCCGGGCCAGCAACCAAGGGATGTCATCCTCCGCATGCACTTCTACCACATAAAGGAGAAAATCATGCAGGCCACAAGGAACAGGGACTCTATCCCATACCAAGGCAGCGATATCCAGTTGTTCGCAGATCTGGCACCCCTAACCATTCAGAAACGCCGAGATCTGAAAGATGTCACAAAGACTTTACGACAACACGGGTACCGATACAAGTGGTGTTTTCCTTTTCGGCTTCAAGTCTTTACGGAAACTAGACCTCTCTTCGCAAAGACTCCAGCAGAAGGCGCTTTGATACTGGACAAACTGGGACTGTCATCCAGCTCTATGTCTCCTACAGACAGGCCGACTGTGGCGTGAGCCCCGAGAACCTCACCGCGACCAGAATGGAGCACGGCTTGATAAAGCAGAAATCTTAACCTCTAGAGACAAATATTAAAAACACAGTTAAAAACTGTGAGAGAATATGAGCCTTTAAGTAGCAATTTGCGCATTATGTGCACTAACAATTGGAAGGAAGCCCCTATTCAGTGCCTTTAACTCATGTCCACACACAGAGTGATAGATATACAGAAGGTAATTTACAAATAGTTGTTAAGTACAAATAAAGTCCTGTAGTTGCTGGACAAGAAATAGCTTTTAATGAAGTATACTACAAAAGAAGATATAGAAATATGTAAAATAGTATAAACACAGTAGCATAGTATTAAGCAGGAGCAAAGCTGACATTTTTGCCCTCAGCACTGTTTTATTCATCTTGTAGAATATCATTTTTACCTATATTACATGTCTTGGGCATAAAAATCACATTATGAATTATTTTTACTTTCTATGCTTTGAATTGGCATGTAATTTGGAGAGAAACGGAGAGGGAGAAAGAGGGAGAATGGTAAATGAACCAAATCATACCCATGTGGATCAGTGGCGGATCCAGGGGGTGAGCGATCGGGGCAATCGCCCCCCCTAGCGAGGGCTTGCTGCCGGCGGCTGCACACTATGTGCAGGTCCATTCAGCAGTGACAGTGTGCTGCCCGGCTGCTCTGATTGTGTTTAAACACAATCAGAGCAGCCGGGCAGCACATTGTCACTGCCGAGCGGACTTGCACATAGTGTGCAGCCGCCGGCAGCCCTGAAGTCAAAAAGGGGGCGGGGCCTAAATCGCATGGGGTAGGATACTTTTCTAGATCCGCCCCTGATGAGGATGAATGTGCTTTCAAGATATTTTTTACCCCAAATTCAAAGGGACCCCCAATATAACCCTTCAAACACAGATAGGTGGTCCACTCCCGTTATTAAAAACTGGAAACTGGATTCAGCAACAACCTAATTTTTGCTGCAGGTCAAAGCACTGTACTACAATCTGTCCAGTTTACCAATGTCGTGAGAAGTGCTCATAACTTAGATCCATAGATTGTAAGCTTGCAAGCAGGGACTTCTCACCTCTTTGTCTGTTTTACCCAGTTTGTTTATTGTTTACTATGTTTGTCCCCAATTGTAAAGCGCTATGGAATATGTTGGCGCTATATAAATAAATGATGATGATAAGGTTACATTGCACCCCTCTATTAGCTATACAGGGACCAAGCCTGTTGCACTGGTTCCCAGAATCCTCCAGCACCAAATTCAAAATCTTTACAACTTTACATTTCAGTATATGTTCTGATTATTTTCATTAACTTTCCTAACTTCACTGCATTGAATGGATGAATTTGCACACATGAATGAAAAATGCACTCTATGTGAAGGTGGAAATGGCATTATAGAACACAATGGATCTCATTTACTAACACTGCCCTAAAACAATAGCACCAGACACATGCATTCATTGTGTAATTTGCTCTATACAAACAAAATATACTTGTTGATTGGCTTCTGCTTCGATCAGTGCAGGTTTCACACTTTAGAGCTTATTTACTAATATGACCTTGTTATCTTGTGGACACCCAAAACAACTTATACTACAAACTTTCCAGGATCATTTTTTCATTTCTCTACATCAAGTGAAACATTACCCCTGCTTTCACATTCCCATAATACTGTCTTCATTCTAAGTTCATTCTTTCAGTTTAAATTTTCAGACCCACTCTAGACTTCTGACATTGCTCCTGTGATACCATTGCTTCTGAATACTTGTACAGGGGTGCTGTGTTTTATGTATGATTCTACAGAACATGATTGTACTTTGTGACATATAGTAAGAACACACAGGTTAGCGAGAGTGACGTATTGCTTACCTTTAGTAACATCTGTGAGAAAAAAAATGTTCCCAGTGGAGCATCCAATGCTATCAGCAATTCTTCTGTAGCTCTCACTTTGCACCTTAGAACCAACTGCAGTGTCAAAATGCCCATGAAAAAACTGTAAAGACATTTACAATATAAAACTGCAGTTAAATGATGTTCTGCATCACCAACGCACTTAGGGGCATAATCAATTGTTCTGAATCCCCGCGGCGTTAAAACTATTACCATTATTACGGTAATAGTTAGCTGGATTTCAGCTCGCGGCTCAGGGAGCTGCGAGCTGAAATCCAGCGAGAAAACTACTGTAATAAAGGTATTAACGCACACTATTACGGTAACAGTGCGTGTGCGCCGTGAGATTTTGGGCGTTTTCGCCAACAATTGAATATGCCCCTTAGTGTTTACTGTGTTCATTACGTGCTTGAAATAATTAGTAGGACTCATCCTCAACAGTAAGGGAGTTACAGGATTATTTGCTTATTACATAGTGCCACATACAGCAGGAGAGCTTTGATTTATACAGGAAGCGTGTGCCGACAGCCCAACTTGACTTCTGAGTCAAGCTATGAACTGAGAGTGTTATATTATGTGTATATTATACTATGTGCTTCGGGTGAACATGGCATAAGGGAACCCCTTTTTTAACTTTTTTTGTTTACTTATTAAATAGTGCATGTGAGATTCTCTTTAACGTATAGTGTACTGGTAAGAGCACTTTCCTTTTGTCCTGAAAAATAAAGTAGCCTCCCCAACCCTCTCATTTAGTGTTGCTGTAGTCATCCTGGGATGTAGGTGCACTGGTGACATGAATTTGGAACATTAATTTAGAAGGATTGTAAAGTATTTTTTCATCATTTATAATTGGAGAAGCTCCAATTATAAAGTGTTCCAGTTTTCCCAGAACACTCCTGGGAGTATATTTACTAAACTGCGGGTTTGACAAAAGTGGAGATGTTGCCTATAGCAACCAGATATAATAAATAATAAAATATGATATACTGGCATAAACCCATTATCTTGAAAATTTTTTAAAAAAACAAAGAAAAAAGGCAATATTTGCTGATGTTAAGCAACAGTGTCATACACAGACACGATCCTCCAGTGCCTCCTCCAACAGTGCACCTTACTCATGTCAGTATGACATCATTACCAAGCAGCAGTAATAACTTACTTGTTTGCCTTTCTGGTTTTCAAACTACCTAATTAATCAGGCAACTGGAAATCCATTCAACATTTTTAGACACATTACAACTGCAGTTAAAGCGCCATGTAATGGTTCAGCTATAACAGCGGACAGAACCACCTAGTCACATTGTGAAGCTCTCTTCATAACTTTCCTGCTGTTTCTAGCAAGTACTGTGTGTGCCTCTGATAACTGTAATTGTACAGGGAAAAGTTGCCTGTGAACACTAATCATCGGTATCTTGTACATTGTGATAATTGACATATTCAGTTTCAAACAATCTTAGACAACGTTTTTATATGATAAATGTAGCAGAAACACATTGAATTTTTTATTTAAAGAAAATAAAGTGGTTTTCATTTCTGAGCTAATTGTATTAGACTTGCTGTGTGTTACATCTAAACACGTATGCATTTGTGTAATTGACAGGCCCAATCTTCTGTAAACTAAGAAATATACGGTACCGGGGCAAACTACACACTTAGTTCTCTGATGTTTAAGAAGGTAAATGTTAAGCTGAGCTGGACTACACAATCCAGGGAGCATAAGGAATGGTGATTTGTGCAGATAAGATCCATGTAAGCAGATGTAATATGCTATATGGCAGTTTCAAGCCTCTCCTGGTCAGTACCCTTCACAAATCCCCCTTACAGATTAGTAAAACATGTGGAAAGCACAATGGTCATCTTAGGTAATGTATCATTGTGGAAAGAACCCAATCTCAGTAGTAGTAAGTGACAATGGTCGCTTTGGGTTTTTGATCCCAGAATGTGTATTGAATTAAAACTGCATTTTTAATCTGATCTAAGCATGTCCGTGTCAAGTTTTTTTTAACAGTTAAAATACTTAATACAAAAGGACACTGTGGAGCAGGTCATTTGTAAATACATTTGGGCGCACCTTTATTTACAATACATGCACTGTGCTTTCTATCTGAATGTTTGTATCATTACAATGGACTCTCCCACCTCTCCTATATTCTTGTGTTTCTCATGTAAATGTTTGTATCTTGTCAGTGCATACATTTACACTTCTCATACAATTATTTTGCTGACATAATACATGTTGTAAAAAAAAAAACCCTTTAGTTAATTTCTTCTTGTTTAACAATGAAAGGGTTCTATGTGGCCAAAATATTCAATAAAAGCCACAAAATCCAAATATCTACAAAGTAATTTTCAAATACCACTGCAAACCAACCCCACTGAATTAATACAAGTTCACAATCTCTATACTTTTTATGCAACAACAACCAAAGGCATGAAATATTTCGTGACTAACTAGTTAGTTATATACAAGATTTCCGGGCACTATTTCTGCATTAACAGTTTTTATATATCCTTAAGTTTGAAAATAGATATTATTATTTTCCAGCAAAGACAAACAAACTATGAATCAATTCCTCCATGTACATTTGGTGAAATCATATCGACTGGCTCCTACACCCAATTTTTCATTCATATTTCTGTATTTTCTGTGAATAAAACAGGGATGATTGTGACGGACCCACTCCCCACACACACAATGACGACAATTCATATTGTTGTGTGGTATAGTTGGGGTAGAACTGAGAACACATACAGTCAAACATTTGTTGCCACAATTCTGTGATCCAGTGTGGAACAAGGTGAGTATTTTGCAGGACATAATTCATTGGTTCCATTTTACAACCAATATAACCTTCTTCAACTACAGAACCTCATGTTGTAGACACACTAAAAGCATTTCCAAGTTATGTAACACTAATACTCACTTGGGAAATGTACCAGTATTCATTCTAAATATACTTTTGTAGGAATAGAATTACACAAAATTCAGAGCATTATATACCTCAAGCAGATCACCTTCAATTGAGTATCCAAACAAGAGCTTCTGTGCTTCCACACTGCCGGAAGAATATATATATAACTTCATTCCTGCTCCTCTCCATTTTCTCAAAGCTGGCTGCACATCCTCATATACCCTGCAGGACAATGGAAGATGTATTTAATTAGTACATTAAAAAGACTTAAGGGGTATATATAAATACACATTTTTTTTATTCAAGTGTTTTCTATTAAATTAATTTTCAAACTAATGGTTATCCAAGTTCCTAAGAGGTGGGAAGAGAGTAGATCAGATATGCAATGAACAGACATTTGCAAGCATATTGCTTACATATAGAGTAAGTATAAATTGCTTCACATAAGTTGTCAAATATCCATAGCAAACTGTCTTGGGCTAACATAGTGGCAGTAAGGCATGTAGGATTGGGCCACCCAGGGATCCAAAGCCACAGCGGGGCAAAGGGATAACTCAATTAAGCAATAGGCTGGCAAAGTCCTGGAGCCAAAATGTGTATTCTGTATTTAGAAGTATACCAGTGGGACCAAATCTGGTGATATTTATGACTGGCACGTCTATTGGTATAGATGTATCGCTCATGACCCATGGTATCGTTCACCAAAGCTGACACTTTTGGAAATCAGGTGGGTCCGCAGCAAGCCAAATGCAGGCAATGATGACCTTCTCCAGTGTCAGGAGGATGAAAATGTATTAGAAGGTTGTTCTGTTGGTGTCATCTAAGGAAATGCCAAAAAGAGCTAACACGGGTGGAAAGAAGGGGACCTCCAGGGACAGTATTACACATACAAGTCCAAACCACCACCCAAAATCACTGGACCTCCGGGAAGTGTCGCAATATGTGCCAGAACCACATTTTACATCAGGTTATGTCATTAAAGTGTATATAGAAACAGAATAGTGATCCCAACTCACTGTAAAAGCTGAAACCATGTCCCTTTTCTCTTACACTGAAGTAAAAACGCAATTTGAATGATGGAAAAAGTTAGAGAAAAATGCATTATAAAAGGGAAGTCTGGATGTCATTACTTATTCTTAAGTATGCTGCTTATCATACGAAACAATATCCTGGTGGTGATAAGATTAACAAAAAGTTTCACGAGTATACTGCAATAAATCAGGTACTGCATAGGTGTATTTTCTAATATAGTATGTGCCATGCATGCTTTATAAACTCTTCCAAACATAAAAAAAAAAAAAGATATAAATAAAAACATGAACTTACTGTTATACACTATACATTTGCACATTATTATCATGCACTATATTTTGTCATTTGATTAGTATATCTAAACAAATATATATAGTAGCATAATAATGTTTTACATTCATATAAGTACCGTTTAGTTTTTGTTCTATCCAGGTTAATTATTGTATATGGTCTCCTTTTATTTACTCACTGCCTTCTGTATGCCCCTGCTCTGGAAAACAACAGGTGACATACATCGGTGAGTGCTTATATTAGCGGATGTTATTTACATGACATCACATGATGTGTTATCAATGTAAACGCATCCAGCCGCACTGATCACTAAAGGTGATGCAAACCATGTGCAGTGAAAATGGATAAATACAATATACTTATAGGTGTAGTTGTTTCCTGAGCAATTGGTTACTTCTCCTGATATTGGCCCAGCTTAAGCACTTCTCCATTAAACCGCTGATGAAGTCACTGAACTTACACAATGCAATATCACCTTACTACACTTCCATTATGTCACATTTGTGTACAGTATTTGGATACTAATGTTTGTGTTGACTATTTAATTCTAACATTGTTTTGATTTCTGTCTTCAATCATTGTAGGCACCTTATTAATATAATTATACTTGGTTATGCCACACACACAAACAACGCTCTAAATACTCACTCTCCCTTAACTTGTCCAGTGGCATATGCACACCTCCACATGTGGCCCTGAAGCTGTTTAAGTGCTGTTGTCTTCCTGTCCTGTGACATCTGCCAATGAACATTATCAACCACACCTTGGATAACTTGTTGTAACTCTGCTTCATTTTCAGTTACGTCTGGAATGGGCACAAATCCATGGAGTCCACAGTCTTTTTCTGCCTTACAAGTATGAACAAGGAAAATAAAAAAACAATAGTTTATGATTATTTGTAGTTTCTTCATGTGCAAGCATCCCTAGGTAGGATGGAGGTGACAAAGTTCTATCTCTGGCATAACAATAGCAAAAGAAAGGTGATTCATTGGAAATGATCTGCATTGCTATTTATTGAACAAGATGTGAAAATAAATAGATGTAAAAAAAAGTAAAAGAATAGGGAAATGAAAATAACTTTTGCTAGACAGTTAACTTCAACTGACGCATTTGTTAAGCTTGGATAGTGCACAAGAACTCAGTTAGAAATGTCCAGCAGTGCTTTTTGGATGACCTCTATTTCAGATATTTAATTATTATAGCTATTGATACTCTCCCTCACTGCTTTTTAATTAAAACTAGCCCGCCCCCCCCCCCCCCCTTATCCCTAAATTTATCAAATCTGCCGTGTAGTTCTCTGTTCCAATCCAGACTACCTTTGCTTATTTGTTTTTAGTTTTAGTTCAAGCCTCCCCAAATTTTCATATGTAACTTGCTACCACAATCGTCCACTAATTCATATGTACCCTGTTCTAACGTGTTTAGCAGTCTCCTTCACCCCTGAGTGAACAGCTCTCATCATTTCTAAAGAGAAAACAAGAACAAATATGTGACAATAGGCTTTCTCAGTCCATGTCAGCCCATGTTTGGACTACAAAGTCTATAAAACAGAAATAAGAATATTTTGATCTAGGTGCACAAGGAGTCTGCATTGTAGGAAAATTGCAAACTTTAGTCCAAACATTAAAGTAACAAAATATGGGAATGTCTTGGGAAAATTGAGTCTCTGTCAGACATGATAAGCAACATGTGGGAGTAAGAGAATACACTGAAGTAACGGAATATTACTTTTAATGAAACTGGAAAATAGAGGGGCAGGCTAGATTGGATTTAATGATGTTATTGGGTAGGCTAACAAACAAGAAAATTGGCATTATGCTCATGGGCTCATGTTAGACAAAACCTGTTAAGTACTTGGCAGGGGCAAATGAGCATTCCCATTGAACGCCACAGCATTTATAACACGTTTAAGACTTCTGAACAATGCATGCAAAAAAATACAAGAAAAGAGGCCCCTGTCCCTAAGAGCTTACAATCCAAGGGGCAGGGGCAGACTAGTGCATAGTCTGATTGAGAGTGAGGGTGCTCCCGAGGTGAAGAGCAGCAGGGAGTAGTTTTGGAGGTGGGAGAGGGAATAAGTAACCAGTGGAGAGGTAAGAGCAGGAGGGAGTATAGATGGAAATTAAGCTGGAGATGTGGAGGTGAGAGAAGTAGCTCAGAACTCAGTAGGTGATGGTTAATACTGTATTCTGTAGAGGACTGGGACAGGCAGAAGGGGGAGGCCTAACTAGAGCAATGAGAGAGCAAAGTAAGTTGACCAGCAGCAATAGGGAGAGAGGAGGGTGAAGAGCAGGGAGAGATTAGGAGCGGTTGTTAAGGTAGTAAGTAAACCCAGGAGAAATTAACCTTAGATTTGGCAGTGAGAAGATCATTTGTGATCTCGGCGGAGAAGAGGGGGAACAGGAGGGTGATTAGAAGCAAAGAGAAGAAGGGAGATTGAGTGGGAAACAAGCAGTTTCAAGGGTTTGGTTTTTTTTGCTTTCTTTTCTTAGGATGGGGAAACAAGGGTGTATTCGAAAGAGCAAGGGAAGTACTACAGAGGAATAGGTTTAGGACAGTGATGGCTAACCTGTGACACTCCAGGTGTTGAAAAACTACAAGTCCCAGCATGCTTTGCCAGCTATCAGCTAGTTATCTACTGGCAAAGCATGCTGGGCCTTGTAGTTTCACAACACCTGGGGTAAATGTATCAATATGCGGGTTCTTCAACACCCGCGTGTTCAGCCTCTTCCGCGATTAAATTTCAAGCGGAGGTTAACCCTTTACAATGTAGCGCCGCTTGAAATTTAATCGCGGAAGAGGCTGAACACGCGGGTGTTGAAGAACCCGCATATTGATACATTTACCCCCTGGAGTGTCACAGGTTAGACATCACTGGTTTAGGATGTTGGCGAGGTGGGAGCAAACAGTAAGAAAGAGAGATCGGAAGTGAGAGGCGCTAGGGTCAAGGGGGAAGCTGGTGAAGGGAGAGGAAGAGAGAAGGGTGCAGACTTCATTCCCAGAAACAGGTAGGGAGGAGGACAATATGGGTAGGCTAGTGGGGATGGAGGGATTAGAGGAGCCGGATGGATGGAGCAGCTGTGTCGGAAGGCTAGTCAGAAGGTGGGTCTGCAGTATTAAATTATTTTTCAGATAATCAACATCATCCTATAAACTGCAGGTTGCCTTATACATTGAATTCACACAACTGAGTGAAAGTGTTGCTAATTCCTGACAGAGAGATCCACCCTCTGTGTCCCATTACAATATTAATGACAGAAGTCAACTCTGCTTAAGAGCAAAACCATCCTTAACCATTGCAATTACAAGTATGGGTCATATACAAACCATTTGTTTAAAATGGAAGTGATTTTTTTTTAAATAAATATAATGCTTTCATTTGCTTTAAAATATTTTTTTTCATTCCTACCTTTAAAAGGAGTATTACCATACTGGAGCAGTGCAGCTATTTGTTATTGCAGAAAGCTAACTATTTAAATAAAAATGCAACCCCATAAGATTTCACATGTGGAGGTTTTTCTGAACAACTGACTGTGAACAGGGTGAAGAAAAAGATACAGGTGGGAGCGTGCAGATCCAGTGGAAAATATTGTGCCCCATCAAACACACAATAGAAATATTTTAAAATATATTAACAGAGAAATCCAGTCTTATTTACCTAATGCCACCCTACTCTCAAACTAGAAAAACTGCAGACCCTACACTCATCAGTTAACAGCTCCAGGTTACTGTACTCTCAAGGTCACAGCATCAGGACAATTTTCTAAATGACTAGTGTTACGCCAAGGTGTTGGGTGGCAGCTGACTGATAATGATGTGTATTGTCCAGACAATTGCATACTAACACCTCACCATCAACCCAGTTACATTTTAAACTAAAGAAAAAAAAACCCTGAATGTATCCTGTCAACTTTTGACTGAACAAGGACTGTAAAATAAAATCCTATTTTACTACTAAAAGTTATTAATTAAGTTAATAACTTAAGTTAATTAAGAATTACAAACACTAAAACAACAAATTTAAAAGACTTACTTCTCCTGGGACTACATGCCTCCACAGTGGCCCTCACCATTACCTCAACAGAACTGTTAGATTAACAGACAATACACACATAGATAGATGTGGCTCTTTCTAATCAGGACATGCACTGAAATACACCTTCCGCCCATAGCATCTACTTGAGTAAATAGTCACTAAAAGTGGACAAGTTCTTATAGGTCAAAGATAAATGTATAAATGCTTAGGTCATCAAAACTAACATGATGGATCTTGCTTTGTCATTCCTTATGTCCTTAGGATCAGACATACTTGATGTCAAAAGGACCAATGATTCATATTCTCTGTGCCAGTAGTTAGAAGGCACAAATGCAAAATTGTAACAAATTGGCAAATGTAAGTTGTTTAACATCCAAACATATCAGTTTGCAATTATCTACTTTGTGTATGTAACTACTTGAAGCTTAAAACACTTTTCAGGGGATCTATTTATGACCCCTTGCATTTTCGATACATCAGTAGGATCTGCTGCAAATCTCTAATAATAAACTGCCGCATAACGTTAAAACGCTATAAAACGGCAGTTTTCTGAGGGTTGACCATGATTAAAACCTCTTCTGATGTAAATAAATAGGCCCCTTAAAATGACTGGTTCCATTCAGTTTGTAAACTATCTTCCTGTGCTATTCTGCATCCTTGTATTTGGACTACATTGCAAGTGATTTGTTACATTGTTTAATGAACTAAACCTCATACATGCAGTAACTCATGTGTTTAGCTTTGCCATGTAGGACAGATTTGGTTGTCTACTCCACCAGTTCTGTCAAAACTGCCTTTAATAATATTTTAGGCATAGTGCATATGAATGATTTATGTATCTTGAATCACTCTGAAATAGGGTTGCCACCTGGCTGGTGGTTTAATGGTCTTATCGGTAAAAATGAGACTCAATGAGCCAATGTTATTATAATTTAATAAATTAATTATAATGTTAATATATTATAGCATAGCAAGGATATGTAGGATAGTATTTTTCCCATAACAGGTAGGAACCATTCTCTCTGAAGTGTATGGTAGTGCAGAACCTGGAATGTTTATAAGTCAGAATAATTGCAAAGTGGTTAGCATTGCAGTCTCACAGTGCTGGGGTTGTGGTTTCAATTCCAACCAGGGTCCTATCTGTAGGGGTTTGTATGTTCTCCCCAAACTTTACAGTAAGGAATATAGAATGTAAGCTCTCATGGGGCAAGGACTTATGTGAATGATGAAATATTCTCTGTCCACTGCATGCATTATATAAGTAACCGAGTATAAATCCACTGTCTGTATTCTGTACGGTGCTGCGGAAACCTTGTTGTGTCCTATGAATAAAGAATAATAATAAAAATAATAAACAATTGCACTATATAATGAATACTGTCTAACCTGTAGTCTTAACTGTCGAACATCCTCCTGGCACTCTTCTTCATGCCAGTGTTTCTGCAAATACTCTTCAACATTGTCATGTATGTAAGGAAACAAGATGTCCTGTGAGAAAAAACATGTTTGAACAATGGGATAGCTGCCAAAACAGTGTTACGTAGAATAATATAAAAAATATATTTTCACTGTACACTTTTTAAAATTAGCATGATTTTGGGGGAATTCAATTAACTGTGAAGTCCCATCGGTGCCTAGAGGGATGTTATATTACTAAAACATTGCTGATTTTTGCTTGAACCTCATGAAGCAAGCACACATCACAAGAGGCTCAGATGGGACTTTGCCAAGCCACGAACTGAATTCCCCCCTGAATGTTAACAGATTATAGACAGGTATAAGATTTAACAATTTGCAGTCATATCAATAACACAATACGTAAAAGTATGGCATTCATTCAAAATACAGTTTACCGATTTATACAACATTACCCTATCATAAGAAAACAAATATCTGTTGTTCATCAAAACATTGGGGGGAGATTCAATTCAGAGCAAGGCATCTCTATAGAGTGCAAGAAAAAATGAGCGGAGATTCCTGCCATAACATTGACACGATGTGTCTCCGTGGATGTTCAGGAGACATCTAGCGCCAAATTTAATCTGTCTCAATTTCACAGGCTAGTACGTGTATACAAAGAAAAAAACGGGCGTTGCCAAAAAAAATGTTATAATGCAGACTACAAATTGCTTGTCCAGAGAACCAATTGCCAGATCAATGACCAATTTAGCCACACACATGGGTGTCTAAATTGGACAAGCTCCAGCTCTTCTGTGCCAGATCTCTTCCAGCACTACAGAGGTCTTTTAGTGTGATTAGGAGATAACCATGCACACAGGCTGATAGTGGTTATCTTCCAAATGCATTTAACATGTTCACTAACGATCCAACCAGGCTTGACCTGATTATTATTAGGAGCTGCAACACTGCCACCTGCACAAAACATAAAAAAGGACCATGAGGTACAATGGATTTCCAAACCAGCAAAATAAATTTGCACTACTGGACATATTGTAGTCTTGTTGTCATGCACCATAGGTTTAGATTTTGCAATTGAATTGCACAAATGAACATGACATCTGTTCATTGATTTCTGGCTTGCCCTACAGTGAAAAGCTACATTTACATTTGGACATCTGAATGTGCAATGTACTTTTGTTACATGATGACCTAAGTGAGAATTATATGGTTTCTAGGGATTATGTGGTAGAGTGTAGCATGTGTTGTCTAGAATAGATAAAGGACCAACTATGCAGTACAAAACAACAACAAAAATATGTTGCATTTAATTGCTGGCTGACTGGATCAAGCCAAGACTTCAGGACAAAGTGGAAGGCGAATGTATGTTACAATAGATTGTAAAAATGAAATTTACATATCTTATATTTGTGACTCACATTTTCAAACACTTAAAGGATTGACAAATTTTAAAAAGTGTCAAAACTAGTTTTATTATGAGGACAAGTAAAATGATGCGAGAACTTTTTTTTCCATATAGAGGAACATTAGACATAACAAATTTTGCATATAAGTTGCATCACATCACTATTCTGATTTTGTAGGACCCTGCTCCTTCCACTATCTCTCATTATGTGGCTTCCTGCCTCTGCCATGTGCAACCCTGCCCTCACTAACTCTCAGAGAAGTTGGCAGGAGACAAGATATCTGCTGAGGATATTCAGATGATCTGATAAGACTATGGATTTTTCTATCCCCACCCACTAACGACATCACACGCAAGAAGATTGAATACAATAAGGTGCTCAGACACAAGTCAAAATCATCTTAAACAGGTTTTGTATTCCCATTGTAATGTATCAAGTATGTTTTTTGTGCAAATGTCTGAACACTATTTTAATACTGCCAGTGATTCATGTGCATGCAGTTACTATTTTAATACAAATAGTAATGAATGGAACTAGAGAGTCACACAATGAAAAAAAAAAACTACAGAAGATACTTCCTTTTTCCCTAGCTCAGGAGATCATTAACCTTCCTAAACCATATTATTTTACAAAGTGTGCATACTAATTTAAAGGGTCCTTGTGGAAAATAAATTATAGCTAAATTATTTGCATTGAGACCAAAACAAAACAATTAAAGTTGTCCATGTTTGTAAATTCAACAGTGAATGTACAATTAGTCAATTCTAGTGGGAATTTTTGCGTAAACCTTACTCAACTGTATCCTAGCAGCTTGTTCATTTTTATTTTTAACTTAATGTTATCTTGGTATCACATTTCCTCTACAGCAGTGATTTACTTAATAGCATTAAGGTCAATAGGTCATCGAATCATGGTCAATATGCAGAAAACACAATGTATTACAATTGCTGCATACAACTATAGCCACTTGCAAATATAACATGGGTGTGTGGTGTTACCATTTAACTAGTTTTCTTAAAGACATGCTTTTATTTTGTGCAACAAAAAAATAATCTGGTCTTCATCCACAGTGTATTTTTGTTACTGCATCAAAACCCATGCAATAATGAGACATAATAATAGGTTATATCACAATCATGAACCAAACAGGCTATGACAGACTGTAATGAACCCAAATCTGAGGGGTCAATTTAAAATGTGAAAGATACCAGATGTGAGTTACTAAATAATGTAATGATGGTATTTGTGTACCAATATAGACTGTCCCTGAAAAAGAGGGTTAGTTGCAAAGCATTGATTTTCTATATAAAAATATATATAAATCTGATATTGTAAAAGATGTGTGCATTATTACATGTAAATGCAATTTGTTTAAGTGTTATTAACCTGCATTTGTGATGCGAGTGTATTATTTACACTCATGTATACAGAGATGTAATGTCGGGGCAATGGATAAAGATAATGAAGTCTTTATCGGCATGTATTTTAGAACACAAATCTATTTTGAACGCGAGTGCAGCAGTACGTGGAAAAAGATTTCCTATTTGAATTAAAAACCCAAGCGATGCGTTATGGTTACGTCTGAGGGGCCCTGAATATGACCCTTACCTTCACAAACGTGATTGGGGTAGTGGTGCCTTCAATATCTAACAGAATAACAGTGACGGAGGGTTGTACGGGAAGGGGCACCATTTTTCTCCAGTATTAGCAGGCTCGGTCACTGCATCACTTCGGTAGTCAGAGCGGAAACTGCTCTGTCTGTGATACGAGGAGGGGCGTCAGGCGAGAGGAACACACCCTGCTGGAAGCAGAGCAGGTCCCAAAGCACTTACATAACTGCAGTGATTATCTGTTTAGCTATACAATACATGGGCCATCTTTATTATTTTGTAACAAGTATTAATAACCCCACATTCCTAATATGAGTAGCCACAATAAACTCAAGTAAAAAAGGTACACGACTATCTTATCTATGCCTATATCTAGCTCTCCAAATAGCTTTATCTCAGTTAAATATTTTTTTTATTTTGTTTGCACACGGCCCCCAGCGCCATTTTCTATTCTCATACCATTCACGTGCTACCATTGTCTCTATTCTGCCTGCTGTGGCGCAACACCCAGCGGGATGAACTTCCGGCCGCCGTGCGTTCCACAGGCGCGTCCACAGCCAATAGGAAGCGAGCGCTCCTATGTGACGTCACAAAGAGAGCTCTATGCTATTGGCTCCGGCTCTCGGTATATAAACGGAGGGCGGGCTGCTCAGCGATCTTTTCCGTCGTTAGCTGCGGTAGGGTAGGGTTTGCAAGTTAACGCTAATCGTATAATCTTCCACCGCTCCTATCTGAATAATGAGTGGCTACGGCAGCATTGATGAGTTCTCCGAGGGCTCCAAGATCAACGCCAGCAAAAACCAGCAAGATGAAGGGTAAGTCTGGGTAGTAGATTAGTACAGTCTGTTTTTTTTATTTATCTTGCTGACGTCGTCATGGTGATGGCGCCTGAATATTATTGTCTGCGGGTGGACTTAGTTACTCGGGTGATGTGATTACTGAAATTGCACCGTGTGCCGCTGTACCGGGGGATGTTTAACGGCTGTACAATCAGCGGTTATTTAGAGAATGTCGTCAGCGGCAGCCAATAATAATATGGAAGGTGTGGCAAACGGCGAACGCTGCGGATTGGTGGGTGCTTTGTGACGTCAGTGAGTCTTGCAGATCTTGCGACGGTAGAGCTGCAGTTACAATGTGTATTATGGGTTTTGTGATTTTTTTCATTGAAACTTTCATTTTTATTGGTTTACAGCAAAATGTTCATTGGTGGTCTGAGCTGGGATACAAGCAAGAAAGACCTTACGGAATATCTCTCCAGGTTTGGTGAAGTGGTTGATTGCACAATTAAAACAGACCCAGTCACTGGACGATCAAGGGGTTTTGGTTTTGTTCTCTTCAAAGATGCAATCAGTGTTGATAAGGTAATTTCTAGCCCTATCTTGACTCAAGTACTGTAGCTAGTGTACAGAAGAACTGTTTTGGAATCTTATTTTCGGTTTTTTTGCAGGTATTAGAGACTAAAGAGCACAAACTCGATGGGAAACTCATTGATCCAAAGAGAGCAAAAGCATTGAAAAGCAAGGAGCCTCCCAAGAAAGTGTTTGTTGGTGGCTTGAGTCCAGATACTACAGAGGAACAGATCAAAGAATATTTTGGTGGCTTTGGAGATGTAAGTACATAGTAGGAGGTAGTACTGCAAATTTAACATGGTGGCCAAACAAAGGCACTAGCAGAACTAGAACACTTCAGTGTACGACAATTAAATGGTAGGATAATTAAAAAGGACAATAAATAAGTGGAATGCTGTGTTTAGGTGGGATTACTAGCTGCTTAATGTCTCAATTGTCTAGTCTTTTTAACCTCCACTAGACTTGTAACTGAATTAAGTTTGTAACAAATCTTTTAATTCTCTAGATTGAAAACATTGAACTTCCCATGGACACAAAGACAAATGAGAGGAGAGGGTTTTGCTTCATCACGTATACAGGTGAAGAGCCAGTAAAGAAGCTCTTGGAAAGCAGATACCATCAGATTGGTTCTGGAAAGGTGCGGCTTGTGATATTACACGTTCACTATCTATAGAATGCTTTGTTGTAAACATACAAATTATATATAGATTGTATATTCATTTAATTATTTCCCTTAGTGTGAGATCAAAGTTGCACAGCCAAAAGAAGTCTACAGACAACAGCAGCAGCAACAGCAGAAAGGAGGAAGAGGCACATCAGCTGTACGAGGAGGTGGAAGGGGGAGAGGCAGAGGAGGTAGGCCGAAAACTTTTCCAGTGTATGGACAACTGTAATACTGTATTTGCAAAATTTGTTAAATATTTACTTTATGTATTTTAGGTCAAAATTGGAACCAGGGTTACAATAACTACTATGATCAAGGATATGGAAGCTATGGAAATGGCAACTCCTCCTATAGTGACCAGGGCTACAATAGTTATGGTGGATATGATTACTCTGGGTACAACTATGGAAACTATGGTGGTTACAACCAAGGGTACACAGACTACAGTGGTGAGTTTAAAGCTTACACTTAAATCTCTTGCAAAATCAGCAAGGAGAGTTGCTGCTCTTCTGGGATAATGTTACACATTTGCAGGAATAACTTGGGGTCTCTTTGAATGCAGGTCAGCAAAGTACATATGGAAAGGCATCAAGAGGAGCTGGAAACCATCAAAACAACTATCAGCCTTACTAATGGACTATGATATTCGCATAAGGTGTGTATTTGAGTACATCAATATGCTAACCACTTTTAAAACTAATTTTTAATAAAGATAACTTAAACATTGTGTGGACTCCCTTTTTTAAAATGCTTTGATTAACTTCTACAGCCCTTTTGTAAATTGTTTTTCATGTTTTTATAGCTTTAACTTAAAGATGTGTTCTTTTTTTAAAATATTTTTCCCTCTTTAAATAATACAGAATCCTTTTTAAATTGGGGTTTTCTGGTCTCTATGCCAGACGATCTAAGGAATAAATAAGCAATTTTTAAAAAAGTTAATACCAGGTAAAGTACTGAAATGGGTACAACTTAAGGTAAAGAAGAATGTTGTCTTCTAACTCTGACATTATACCTTGTTTGTACCCGCCAGCGGGAACTTCATTGCAGGCCGTGTGTCACCCTGACCACGTCTATCTCTGGGGTCGCACGTTGTGGGCAGAGCGCAAGGCGTACACCAGAAACCGCTGTCCTGTGGTATGGTCTCTTCCAACTTCATGTACCAGCGTAAAGATTAAACTGGGGGAAAACCACTTCAGACTTTGGCTTCTTAATCTTTAAAGTCTTTCTGTTTAACGTTCAATTTAAATTGTTTTTTACAGGCGTTTTAAGAGCAGATGCCTTTTTACAGCTTAATCATTTTGGCTCTTCATTTTGTTAAATGTTGTATTCTGATTTTTATGCATTTTAGGATTTAATGCTTGCTTCTTTTCTTTATAGCGAATAGTGAAATCTACAGACAAAGGAACTTAATAAACTCAGGGGTGAACTGTGTCATATGTGCATAAGTAAATGTCAGTTTATAGCGGACACCCTGGAATTAGTGGGGATAAAATGCCTTGTCAAAACATGCATATGATTTTTTTAGAGGAACTTTAATCGAGGACTGATCATTCTTTTTGTAAAGAGTCCACAAATGACATTGTGAAGATTGTAACACATTTCTTTTTCTTATAGGTAGACAGGACTTGAGGATTGGCTACATGAGATGTTCATCCAGGCTGGGAGTTTAAGCTACCATTTTCTCTTATGAGGACTTGTGTACAGGACACAGTGGTGTCTTGCTGTAAATAGTATTTGGCTCATTTAAATTTTCTTTTAATGGCTTAATTTTTTTTTTTTCCCCCGATCTGTGTAAACAGTGGTTTTTATGTTCCTCATATTTTGTTTATGAACTCTGTAATGTTACCTTGTGACTTTCACTGCATTGAATGTCCAGTGTTTGTAATAAAAGGATTAAAAAAGAAACTTGTGGCTGAAACTATACTATAATTAGAATTGCGTAAACATGACTTCCAGATGACTTTATAAGAATGGGTATGTTCTCAAGTGTTTCAGGTCTAAAGTAGTGCTCTAGGCTTTAGAGGTATTTATTTGCATAGGGCTGACCTATTATGGAGCACTAGCAAATGGCATATCCTGATCCATATTCTGGAGTAAGGTTCCAAGTGGCACTTGGTGGTATATTTAAAGTATTTTGCATTGTAGATAATGCTGCTGGTGTAGTGCACTGTTCCTACCATTTGGCTGCACTGGCTCCTGTCAGATCAGCAGAGATGAGAAAACCATTAGGGTCAATTTGCTCCAGCCGTATTCACTTTGTAATTGGTAAACTGTGAACACTTAAGATTCAAAGAGAATTATTGCTACAACTTGCTGCCATTTTTGGTGAATAACTTTTTTTATTTTAACTGCTTCAACCAGTGAAAAATCCCATCAGCGCTGAACATGCAATGGTCTCTAATAATAAAAAAAAATTAAATAACTAAACCACACACTAGGAAGTTTCAAGTTGTACTGTCATGAATTTGAAATCCTGTAATCTCTGATTTAGGTAAATTAAGATTGGCTATAAAAAGCCACCTTATGTAACTTGGTAAATAGTCTATTTTGGTTCTTGAAAGTTTCCTTCATGGGAGCAGTGCTCTTCATTGTTTCAGGATGTTTGTTCACCTAAGTTCTGATTTGCTCTATCAAGGCTTGGTCAATGCAGCTACAGATAGCTTATTGCAGGTTATGTTCTGGCTGACAAGGGTGTAATCAAAGCCCCAGAATGCCAATCACAGAGACTGACAGTTTGGACTACCAAATTTAAATTTGTCAAAGGTAAGGTGATCACTGACTGCACACCTGGAGTGAGATGAAATATGATTAAATTGGGGCTAGGGAAGTTATGTGGATTAAAAGTAGTGCGATGCCTGTAAGAAGGTGAATTATGAGTAAAGAATGTGGAGGATGCTATGTAATGGCACATATGTAAAAATGTTATCAAATAAAGGCCATGTGTTATGCTGGTAATCACCCTCAATAGTACATTACTGAAGTTCGAGGCCTGAGGCAAAGGTTAAATCCAGGCAGGGCACTATTGGCAAGAATATCCCATAGAACAGGGCTTTACTCACCATTATAGGCAAACTATAGAAATACATAACAATATTCACCAGGTTTTACAATGTTTATTTAAATCTCAAGCTGCTTCAAAAAAATGCATTCAGTTTTGGATGTAGAAATTGTACATTTTTGCATGAATGCTAAAATCACTTTTCAAAACTTGCAGGTATTAAACAATCTTGGTGTTAATAATATGGGTCACATACAATCAATAAAATTCCAAATGATGGCAATATTATGTGCACAGGATTTATTTTTCTTAGTGATCAAGAGCATATTGACTTTGGAGCCAGAAGTTACTTCCTGGCCATGTCACAGAACAAGTCTGGCATTAGCTTTACAACCTAGTCCAAATGAGGCATTGTAAATAAAAAAAATATATAAAGCTCATTGCCTACAGGTGCAGGCTGGGAATATTGTCAAGTGGGGTACCTTAAGAGATATCTGAAAAATGTGGCAGCCTCTGACACTTATTAACCCAAACCCTCATTTTATAAACCTATGGTGGTTTCAGGATTACTCTGTAAGGGACGAAATCTAACACTTCCCAATCAGCCAATCTACATATATTGTGCTACGTTGAATGTGCCAAAAAGCTTTTGTAGCAGAAAAACAAAGTAAAGACATGTAATGAACAATGTAAATTTACATTTTAAATGGCATAAAAAGCCACTGTACAGTAGGAAAGGGGAGTAGTACAAAACAATGTAAAAACTAATGAACAAATGGTAACAAAATGCAGAGGTGGAGATAAGCAGGTACAATCCTACTGTGAAGCAAGAATGTGGCTGGGAATATGGGTGCAATAACACTGCTTGAGGAGCTGAAGTCTGGCCAGGCAGAGGATGCATGAGCGAGTGTGAAGGAGGTATAGGGGACAGCAGTAAAACAACAAAAAAGGGCTGTCAGTCTACGATCTATAGTGGTGAGCGTCACATAGCGGATGAATAGAAATTAGGGGTGCAGTGGGACAATTGGGATGACTGGTAGGCTTTAATGAAAATATTCATTTTTAGGGAATAGTATGATTTGGCATGGGAATGAGATAAGATGGTGGTTGTTGAAAGATCGGAATGGGTGGATGGATTGAGATGACGTTGGAGAGGAGTGGCTGAGGGCTTTGGATGTGAGGTGAGATGTTAGAACTGGATTCTGTAGAGGACAAGGAGCCAGTGTAGTGACTGGCATAGAGAAGCAAGATAGAGGGCGGATTGGAGTGGAGAGAGGAGGAAGTGTCAATTGGCATGGTGAGAGACTAGATGAGACATTGGGTTGCATCTAAGGTAAGGAAGGGTCTGAAGAGAGGCAAGTTAGGATCAGGTTTAAAGAGAGGGAGCAGAGGATGGGAGAGGGAATAGGGTCAAAGCATGTGTAAGGGGAGAGGATAAAAGGGCATGGATTTTATTTTGAGATTTCTTGCCAGGTGGAATAGATTTTGGTGGTGAAGTGGATAACGAAGTTGAGAGGAGGGGAGAGCCACAGGAGAAAATGAGAGACTTGAAGTAAGACTGGATAGAGATGAGGCAGAACTTTTATGTGGATGAGCTTGAATTAGAGGATGTCGGCATGTAAGCGTGATTTCCTCCAGTGATGTTCTGCAGTGCAAGAGCATTTGTACAGGCAACAGTTCATTATGGAATGGCATGGTTTTGGTGTGGACTGTCTGCTAAAGCAGCAGGTTAAAGGTGCGGTTGTAGAGGGAGACAGCCTGGTCAAGTGAGGAAGAGAAGGAGGCTGGGTCAAGATTGCGTGGGAATAGGTCCTGCATTTAGCTTTGGGGTGGGTTGACCAGGTCCTAGGGCCACCTGGGTCTCTCCCCAGCAGTCAGAAGCGTGGCCAATTGAGCAGCCGCAGCCAGGCCACATGGGGTGTAGCCAAATTGAGAAGCTGGATTGCAGAGCACTTGGTTGGTACCCGGGTAAATGAGCAATCAGTGGCATCTATGGCATGGGGGTTCGCCCAAGATGAGTTAGTGGAGCACATCCAGTCAGGTCACCATCTTGAAAAAACAATATTAGAGACATACAGGCAAAGTAATGAACATTCAAAAAGCATAATACGCTACATAAGACATAATTGGCAAGGTATATAAAATGTGTCTTAAAAAAGAAAGAGGTAAAACATAGACACAGGTGGTAGAGATTGGAGTAAACAAGAAGACAGAAGGAGGGAAGGCCCTGCTCATGAAAGATTACAATCAAGAGTGGAGCGGCATGGGAGAAGTCTTGGAGGTAGGAGTTTGCTGTGGTTATTAGTGGGGAGTTGAGGCACCAGTCATTGCAACAGCAGAGAGCAAATGGGAAGAAATGAGGTCAGAGATGTAGGGAGGTGGGGGGGGGGTGGAGGGAAGCTGAAGTCTTCGTAGTTCAGAGTGAGCAGTTTAAATTGAGTTCTGTAAGTAATTGGCAGGACTGGGTGGCAGAAGCAAAGCTGCAGGAGAGGAAAATCTTGCCTCTGCGTTGAGAATCGATTGAAGTAGGGAGAGAAGGGTGAGATGGAGGCCAGACAGGAAGAAGTTCCAGTAGTTAAGACAGGAGATAATGAGAAAGTGGATCAGAGTTTTGGTAGCCTCATGGGTGAGGAAAGGTATAATCCTGCCAATGTTTAAAAGTTGGAAACGACAGGCTTGGGAGAGGGACTGTATGTGGGGAGTGAAAGAGAGAATGGAGTCAAGGATGGCACCCAGGCCGTGGACAGAGGAGATTGCTGTGTTGTACAGAAAGGGAGGTCACGGGAGCAGAGGTAGATTTCAATGTCTTCAGCTCAGAGGTGGTACGGGAGCCCGAAGGAGGCAGTTAGTTCATCGAGGAAGTGTATAGTGAGAAGAGGATAAAGCCTTGTGTGACCCGAACAGGTAGCGTGTATATGTGGGTGAGGTGGGGAGCTGAAGGTAGAAACAGAGGAGATGTTGGGTAGGTAGGAGGTGAAATAGGAGAGGATGGTGGGTGGAGTGAAGCACGGTGGCTCAGTGTTTAGCACTTCTGCCTTACAGGCCTGGGGTAATGAGTTTAATTCCCCACCATGGCCTTATCCGAGAGGAGTTTGTATGTTCTCCCCGTGTTTGCGTGGGTTTCCTCCGGGTGCTCCGGTTTCCTCCCACACTCCAAAAACATACTGGTAGGTTAATTGGCTGCTAAGAAATTGACCCTAGTGTGTGTGTGTGTGTGTGTGTGTGTTAGGGAATTTAGACTGTAAGCCCCAATGGGGCAGGGACTTATGTGGATGAGTTCTGTGTACAGCGCTGCGGAATTAGTGGCGCTATATAAATAAATGAAGGGTGTGCAAGAGTAGAGGGTATTGAAAGAACTGATCATCGATGACTTTGGTGAGGGCAGTATCTCTGGAGTGAATTATCTATAGTAAGGTTTAGTATGATTTTTCATAAATATTCTGCAGGTGTGTCACAACACTAAAACCACATAGGTGTGGAACAGTAGTTAGTTTTGCTGCCTAGGTGTTGGAGCTTTGGTTTGATTCTTACCAATGTGCTATTTGACATGAGTTTGTCATTTCTCCTCAGAGCCGTAACTTAGAATTCTAGTGCGTGGGGCGAGAAAGACAAATGCCGCCCCCATAGCCTTCAATTTTAACCAAATGAACCTAAAATATTCCTAAATTGCGCCCCCCTTCAGCGTTGCGCCCTGGGCGGTCACCCCTGTCATGGCCCTGTTTCTCCTCCCTTGCTATAAATAGATAGTGATAGGTATATTAGATTGTAAGATCCACTGGAGCCGGGACTGATTTCCTGAATAAAGTTTTCTAATTGTAGGATGCTATATAAAGGATAATATATGGGATAATGCACCCCTTGTAAATTCTATGAATATCAGAAGTCAACAAAGAATTCTGGGACCATATAAAATCACCACAGAAATCTGAGGTGACTAATATGTAATAATTTACAGATTATAAATGGTGACATAAGAGCTCACTATTTAGAGAGAGATTATGACCAGGGCCCTATCTTTGTGTAGTATGTTCTCCCAGTGTTTGCATGGATTTCTTCTGGGTGCACTGGTTTACTCTACAATCCAAAAATAAGAGACCTGTTTATGACCCACCGCAAAATGCCCATGTAATTTTTCATCTCTTATCGCAGCAATATGGATGAATTTTCTTGCCTATTTATTAAAAAATCATGGTAGGACAAAGTATCTGACAAGACGCTGTCCCATCTATGACCATTTAGTAATGAAAACTCCAGGTTCTGACCTAGAGTCTTTTTTGCACATGCATGACCTTAGGCCAGACCATGCTCAGAGCTTAGTTAGGGAGGGGAGAATCGTCCAAGCTGCCAGGGAGGGATCCAAAGATCCCTCTCCTGCGTCTGCTCTCCCCATAGAATGGAACAGATTACGCCATCTCCAGACGGCATTAGCAATTGGCAGAGGCTCCTAAAACCTTCACGTTTCAGAGCTTGATAAACAGGTCCACACAGTTGTTACCATTGAGAATAGCAGAGTAATTTGCAGAATACAGGAAATATCTCCTGCATCAGGCTTTTGTTAAATTGATAGGATAGTAAAATAGGCCTAAGCCATGCAGAAACAGTTGTTTCCGCAAGGTTTAAGGCAGGCAGGGGTTGTGTAACTTCAAGCCCCAGCATGCTATGCCAGTAAGATAGCCAGCAAATAGCTGACAGGGCATGCTGGGACTTGTAGTTTCACGACACCTGGAGAGTTACAGGTTGTCCAGGCCTGGTATAAGGATTCATAAATAGGCCCCTAAGCTCCAATGGGGCAGGGACTGATGTTAATGATTACATTTTTTATGTACAGCGCTGCATAATATGGTGGCGCTATTAGTCTTGTTATTGATTTGCAAAGCGCCAGTATTCTGAAGCACCGGACGGTGCGGAAAACATAGCAAACATAGAACAGGCACATACAAGGAAGACATGAAAACAGAACTTAGGGAGAGCCCTGCTCATGAGAAAGCTTACAACCTAGATAATAATCAATAATATACACTGATTAGCCACAACATTAAAATCTTTGATGAGTGAAGTGAATAACATTATCTCGTTACAATGGAACCTGTGAAGGGATATATTAGGCAGTAAGTGAACAGTCAGTTCTTGAAGTAAGTGTGTTGGAAGCAAGAAAAAATGGGCAAGCATAAGTGTCTGTGGAAATAGTCAAATTGTGATAGCTAGACGACCGAGTTAGAGCATCTCCAAAATGACAGGTCTTGTGGGCTGTTCCCGCTATGCAGTGTTTAGCACCTACCAAAAGTGGTCCATAGAAGGACTATACCCAGTGAATGGGCGCCCAGGGCTCATTGATGCGCTGGGGAGCAAAGGCTAGCGCATCTGGTTCAAACCCACAGAAGAGCTACTGTAACACAAATTGCTGAAAAAAATTATGTTGGCTATGATAGAAATGTGTCAGAACACGCAGTGCATCGCAGATCGCTGCGTATGGGGCTGCATAGCTGCAGACCGGTCAGAGTGCTGATCCCTTGTCCATTCCAAAAGCACCTACAATGGGCACATGAGCACCAGAACTGGACCATGGAGCAATGGAAACAAGTGGCTTGCTCTGATGAATCACATTCTCTTTTTCATATTGTGGATGGCTGGGTGTCTGTGCATTGTTTACCAGGGGATGAGATGGCACCAGGATGCACTATGGGAAGAAGGCAAGCTGGCGAAGGCAGTGTGATGCTCTAGGCATTGTTCTACTGGCAAACCTTGGGTCCTGGCATTCATGTGGATGCTACGTTGACCCACTCCAAGGACAATGGGAGGTGGGGAGTTTGACTGGTGCGGTATACCTGTAAAACCGTAATGCAGGGTGTCCAAAGGCCAGAGCTGGATTAAGACTCTGGGCGGCCCTTATGATGTAACATTGTTATAATTTTAGACAAATTTTAGGCAAATAGGCAATAATGTGTGCACTACTGTTAGGTGCACGCAGTTTTGCCTTCATGATCAGTACAGTGTGAACTCTATTAAAGGTCCAATCACCCCATCTTAAATTGATAAGCCCCACTATTAAATAGCCCCAGCAATAAATGAAATTGCCCCGCCATCACCTCACAAACAAAATAGCACCCATTAAATAATCCACCCCTACTTGCACTCCACAATTAAAAATACTCCCCCCCACCACACACATTATATTAACATACCCTGCCCACACACACATTAGCATATCCTCCCCCCACACTTACCTTGTTGCACCCATGCTGTGTGGTCTTGCTGCTCTTCACACATGGGACGGCATCTGTCACATGGTACGCGTCCCATGTGACACTGGGTTTCTGAGAGGACACACATAGGGGAAGAGAGAGAGGGGGGACAGATTGGAAGGATCCACGTCCAATGATGGAAAGTGCATGGTTCCGGGGGAGGGGCCAGCCACCAAGTAATAGAGAGTTGGGCTGGTCCCTGCACCCAGGGCCGCCAAGAGGAATTTGGGACCCCGGTATAGCAACTTTGTGCCCCCCCCCCCCCCCTTCATAGAGGAAGGAGTGTGTGCCGCCACCATGATGTGCCTGAGGTGGGTGGGTCTGTGATGTGGTGGGGGAGGATTGTGATGTGTCAGTGGGGGTTGTGATGTGGCTGGGGGTGGCGTGATAAATGTAATGTTTGATTATAATGTATGTATGTATGATATACTAAGTTATCTGTGTTATGTACTGTGTTCGCTTATTGCTCAGTTTACAGCAGTATTTCATGTATCTATACATTTTTCAAACAGGTTCCAACATTCCAGGATGCATACAATAATCCGGTACCTGGTTGGGAGGGAGGGGGTGGGGCTCCGCCCTTTCATTGGTGAGGTGAGCAGGGTAGTTAAAAAAAAGAACAAAAAATACATATACTCACGTGATCGCCGGCATCTCTCCTCCTTCCTCTGCTCTGTTCACAATGAATGTGGGGCGTGACGTCATAAACTCACGCCCGACATTCAGTGAGGAGTGGCACAAAGGGGACCAAGAAAGAAGCAAGAAGACAGAAGAAAAACAAAGAGAAGAGATGAAAGAAGCTAATACAAAGGTAAGTAAAAGAACAGAGGCAAAGGGAGGAAAGCAGAAAAGCAGTGTGAGGAAAAAGGGGGGGGGGGGAAGAAAGGCACAGTATAAGTAAAAGGGGGGAGAAAGGCACAGTAGGAGGAAAAAGTGGGGGGTCAGCAGAAAGGCACCAAGTGATGGAGAGAGGGGGGGCAGCATGGCACAGTGATGAACGAGAGGGGGGCAAGATGGCAGTGTGATGAAGGGGGGGGGGGGGGCAGGATGGCACAGTGATGGAGAGTCCCCAGTATGAACACACCCACTAGCACTTTTGTGCTGGCGCAATATTTTTTTTACATTCTCAACTATAAGGAGGGTCCCCATGAAGTTGTTGTACCAGGGCCCTGAATTCTTCTTGGCAGCCCTGTGGAACAGAAGGGCTAAACATTGTTGCAGACCATGTACACCACTTCAAAGTGCCCTGCAAAAAATTGTTCAGGAACAGTTTGAGGAAAATGACAAAAAATTCAAAGATTTCCAAATTCCCTAGATCTCAATCAAATCGGTCATTTGTGGGACGTGCTGGAAAAACAAGTGCAAGCCATGGAGGGCCCACCTGGCAACTTACAGGACTTAAAGGGGGGTATTCAATTGTTCGGCGGAAACGCTGAAAATCTTGCGGTACTCGCACGTTTACCGTTATTACGGTAATAATGCGAGGAAAAAACGTTACTACGCTATTTTTCTCGCTGGATTTCAGCTCACAGCTCTCTGAGCTGAAATCCAGCTATAACGGTAGTAGTTTTTACGCTGCGGGATTTCCGAACAATTGAATACCCCCAAAGGATCTGTTGCTAATGTCTTGGTGCCAGATACCACATGACACCTTCAGAGGTCTTGTAGAGATGGTTTCAATGGCACGAGGGGGTGGTTTTAATGTTGTGGCTGATGTGTGTGTGTGTGTGTATGTATATATATGTATATATATATATATATATATATATATATATATATATATATATATATATATATATATATATATATATATAAACAAATGCCTTTGCTTGTGTATTAATGGATTTTTAACTATATTTGCGGTACCACGTATTGTCTAAGCATCCTATAGTTACTCCCAAACGACTCAGTACAACGAATTCCGGACCATTGTCATTCTATGTGAATTGCTTAAGTCATAGAAGTGATCACAAGGTGGCCCCAGACCCAATACAAGATATTGTGTTCTGGTGGATGATGGTGGGAGTATCATAGTGGCAATATTGCCCGTGATGTGATACCTAAGGACAGATAGATCCCCTCACGGCGATGTATCGGTTGATATACTTAAGATCCCCGGCGGCCATTTCAAGCGATATTCGTGCCGCCGCCATTACTGAAAGCTGGAGAGGCGTTGCCATTACTTTTGGAGGAGTGGCAAGGCGAGGAAGCCGCCATTATCCGCTTTCCCTTCTGCAGCTGCACTTTTTTCCGCTATTGTTTGTAGTTAGCCATGTCAGCCGAGGAGGAGATGCAAGACGAAGCTATGGTGGAGGCCTCCGCCAACGAGCCCGAGAGTGCCGGGCCCGACGAGGGCCTGAAGATTAACGCAAGTAAAGCCGAGGAGGACGAGGGGTGAGTGGCTATTGCCATTACTCGACGGGCACTACAGCGACACACTTACATATCTGTACAAATAAGTGCCTGTAATCATGCGCCAACGGTAATCTATACATATCAGCAGTAGTCCGACGTGGGCGGAGGTGCACGTTACAGCGCATACCTTGTTGGCAATGCCCATGGCCACTGCCACTGGGATACACTGGTTATCCCGCAGGCTCAGTCCCATCGCCCGTTATCTCTACGGCCCAGACCTCTAATCAAGGGAACAGCCTGCAGTTCTTGTTTGTACTGCAAGTCATGGTTGTTTCTCTTGGCAGCCGTTAGCCTATCTCCCATTGCTTTGCCCCTATAATCATTAGACCAACAGTAAGGACCCTCCGGCCATTAGATTAGCTGCACTATCCCCGTGCTTTATAATACACATAGTTACCGTAGAGCGGTTTCATTGATCATTGGGGGTGGTTTTGTTATAACATGTACTGTGCTGGTATTTGTTATGCAAGATGGTGGTTGAAGTTTATTTTCCTACCTGTACACACCAGTTTCCATTTCATATCCAATTTCTTTTCTCATATTTAGATTGGAATTTGGTGGATATGACTACAAAAAGACTAGCAAACTACAAGTAGTTTCTTTCTTTTTATGTTTGTTTTTTTTTTTTGCTACTTTTGTTATGCTCACTAGAAAGTACCTTTAATTTTTAGTACAAACTGGTGCTTCTGGGGAATCCTGATGACCATTTTTGCGTTGACTGTAAACTAAATGCAAGCCTGACTCCTTTAGAGTTTACATTGGCTGCCATGTAGTGTGCTGTGTTTTTCTAGCATTTTTTGACACAATACTACTGCTTATTAGCATTGCGGTAGTATTTGATTTAAATGGATAATATCTTTTGGTGGGGAGGGACGCTTGCCAATTGGGAAATCTTACAATGAGCATTATATGTTCATTTTTATTGGCATTCAAAAAAATGCAATGTCAGTGGGTATGTGGCCTTAAGCTGTGAAATGTCTTACTTTATTTAAAAAGATAAATATTTTGAAATCTAAGAGTCAGGTAATTGTTAAAACCTTTTTATATGGTATCTGCTAGTAGATGATAAATGTTTAATTGGTGACTGAGAAGGCCATGACATGAAGTCTGTGTGATACTCGTCAAACCATTGGGTGAGCACATTGTTATAATGGAAGGCATGGGGCGGAGTTTATCACTCACTAGCGATTGGTATTTACTTTGCCTTCTAAAAATACAAAAAGAAAGGGACAATATTCAAACAGAATAAACAAAATATCTATGCCAGAAACACATCCCACATGGAAACAGAAGCATTCACTGTTGGCCCACTGTAGTTGCTTCCTTTGCCTTTCACTAATAATTAATGCATGGATGTCACAGTCAACTCACTATTGTCCTTTGCAGGTGATGATGTTCCCTTGAAATTTCATGTAGCCATCATGTTAGATGCAGTTGCTAATAAACTAGAATGTTGTGCTGTCTTGGTTATTGAAACTGCTGCCAAATGCGCCCCAACAATTATTCCTCTTTCAAAGTCAATGAGGTATCCTTGTAGCCATGATCAGGACTATCCTGTTTTGTTATATACCTAATGCATAGACTTGTGTGGAAGCCCTTCCTTGCTTTAAATATATATGCATGTTAGTCTTATATTTGTCCACTATCTACATTCACAACAAGAACCTAAAGCCTCAACATTTGACTCTTCTATTTAGTGTGTAGAAAACTGTAGCAAACCTCTTATTTTTGTTTATAACTCCACACTGCCAATGTTATTGCCACAAACAAAGCAGGAAATGTTTTAATAACAGAAGAAAAGTGTAATTTCTGCTAGCAGCATGACTTCAGTTTCAAACCAGCACAAACAGATTCTTTTTCCCCTTTATGTATTTTATATAAGTAAACATATTTTATATTTTCCATTTAGTTTGTGGATTAAAGTGATTTATTCCCAGTAAAATAGTTTTTTTTTTTAATCAACCACCATCCTGATATGAAATGTTTAGATGTAAAAGAACATTGGAAGAGGATGAGTCCGACGTTATCAGGTAAAAAAACAATGAAAATATATCTATCTATATAATTATTGTTTATAGGCTTGTCAAAGTTATTCTTTATAGGAAAATTTTTTTTGTTTTCTGGTGGCGTTGGTAGCATAATATGCTTTTGATTCAAATAGTTTTTGCAATAAAAGAATATTGTTTTATAATTTTGGGTTTATAATAAGTTGTTGAATTATATATATTTTTCCTTTACTTCAATACATAATTGATATAAATATATAGGAGCAGATTCAATTCTCTAAGTTGTTTTTTAGAACAACGCAGGGCGCGAGTTATTACTACTGTAATTTCAATGCTGATTTTTCCTCGAGGCTCACAGAGATGCGAGCGAACATCAGCGTTGAAATTACAGTAGTAATGCGCATCTATTACCATAGTAACGGTAATACTGTGCAGCCCATATACTAAAGAACAACGCTAGGAATTGAATATAAATTTTTTTAATGTGAATTTTTATTGATCTAAATTGATATGTGCACAGCACAAGCACTGTATTTATTTTTACTTTGAGATGACATGAACTGCTTTGTGACTTGCTAAGTATACTATTAGCAACGGGAAAATACTTTGGTAGAATGTATGCAATTGATTTATATAAATTTTGGTTATTGCGTTGTCTAAGAATGTAGGTTAAGTTTTTTGTTTTTCTTGTTATTTACAACAAAAAAGTTAGCCACTTTAAATTTATGTATTTGTATTTTCTATATAGGAAAATGTTTATCGGTGGACTTAGCTGGGACACGACTAAGAAAGACCTGAAGGATTACTTCTCAAAATTTGGAGAAGTTGTAGACTGCACCTTGAAATTGGATCCAATCACTGGTCGGTCAAGAGGCTTTGGCTTTGTATTATTTAAAGAAGCTGAAGGTGTTGACAAGGTACAGTGCTAATTCTCTTATTCTGTTGACACAAACAAAAACATTTTTTATTTTTTTTCTAATCAGGCAATTTTATGGATTTCTGAAGACCAGCCTGGCCACACATGTTGAGCTGTTGTTGGCCAGTTTGGTCAAAAGTAATGTGGGTGTGTGTTCCCCATACCAATCAGATAATGAGCATGACTGATGCCCTCGACGTATGATCATAGGGGGATCAATAATTAATATGGGTGCTGCCTTTTCTTGAGTAGTCCAGTGTTTTACATCTGAACAATCAAAGATGTGCTGTTTTGCTCTCTGGGTATTTGTACAGATCTGATCTTTCAGCAGTGGTGCCAATGTTGGGTCTGCATGTGAGTTGCCACTGTTTGAGAAGTGTTAACAGAAATGTAGTATCAATTTAGGAAATTTGGATCAGGGTAGGCACCAAGGTAAACAATTTCTCCTTCTGGCCTAAGACTGAATCAGAGGTTTTCTGAGTTACGGCTACATTCATATACACTAGCGTGGCCACTGTATTAAATACCTTTAGTTTTAGTTCATTGTGGCTTAGACTTAACCCCCCCCCCCCCCCCAAAAAAAAAAAAGATTGTTGGTATGGAGCTTTATATTACTGGCAAGTCTATTTGCAGATTAGTTTACTGGTGACATGACTGGACAATATCTCAATTTATGGCATTTATGTTTATCTTTAGAAGACTTTCTTCCTGCACAAGCTATGTTCCCCACAATCAGTCGATTTGGTCAACCGGAGTAATGCTAGTGTCTGGTTGTTGTTTGAGTGGTGGCCCAGTAGTGTTAATGACCCTGATACATGCTAGCATACCTTGGGCCCACTACCATTCAAAGTTGTCTTGTCCAGGCTGCAGGTTATGTGGGAAGGACATGTGTTTTTAATGTGTGTTTGTGTGTATATACACATTTCTTTGCATCTGAGTGCCAGCTGTCAATTATTGTTTTCATTTAAAAATGGCCAATAACAAATTAACTAACAGGTTTGTTGAGTATCTGTAAAATGTTTAAGCTTTGTATTGATCTGTACATGGCAAACTTTCTTAAGTTCTGTCTTTTGTTTGACACACACACACACACACACACACACACACACACACACACACACACACACACACACACACTGTGGTATAGCAGTTGTCCAGATATTGCACCATTTTATAGTCTGAAACCAATCCCGATTCCGGATGAAAATGTTATTGGGTTACTATCGGTTAACTTGGTAAAAGCAGACGGTGTCCTCTGCTGAAAATGTGGTTGGTTTTTATTGTTTGTTTTTGTTTTTTTAAATCAAATCTAATGGCTATTCATTCAGCTCTGGTTTAATTTCTGCATTCCATGCATTGCCAGGTTGCATGCATTGCCAAATACACCTAAATGGTCATGTACTGATGGGGATCTGGAAACCATTTATTTCATTATGATGTAGATGGATTTTAATGGCTGCTGCTTCCTGTACATTTGAATGCAACATTTTATAGTGGTTGTGTATTCTTGCAGGTAATGGAGCAGAAAGAGCACAAGTTGAACGGCAAAGTCATTGATCCAAAGAGGGCAAAAGCGATGAAGACAAAAGAACCTGTTAAAAAGATATTTGTGGGAGGCCTGTCGCCAGATACACCAGAAGAAAAGATAAGGGAATACTTTGGAACATTTGGAGAGGTATTTCAATTTTGTTTGTTAACCGTTCAAGGCTAGCTAGATAAAATGATGGTTTAAGTCAGTGGTTCCCAAACTTTTGCAGTTCGCGGCACCCATAGTCTCCAAATTTTTTCAAGGCACCCCTCCAAAATAATTACTGAACAGTCCTGTTTTAGAGGTAGTTGGGTCAAAAAGTTGTAATAAGTATTTAGGTCACGACAGAAATACTTATTTAGTTGTATGCAAAAAGCCCCCTCTGCATCCAGGCCCCTCTGCCCCCTCTGCATCCAGGCCCCTCTGCCCCCTCTGCATCCAGGCCCCTCTGCCCCCTCTGCATCCAGGCCCCTCTGCCCCCTCTGCATCCAGGCCCCTCTGCCCCCTCTGCATCCAGGCCCCTCTGCCCCCTCTGCATCCAGGCCCCTCTGCCCCCTCTGCATCCAGGCCCCTCTGCCCCCTCTGCATCCAGGCCCCTCTGCCCCCTCTGCATCCAGGCCCCTCTGCCCCCTCTGCATCCAGGCCCCTCTGCCCCCTCTGCATCCAGGCCCCTCTGCCCCCTCTGCATCCAGGCCCCTCTGCCCCCTGGCCCCTCTGCCCCCAGGCCCCTCTGCCCCCAGGCCCCTCTGCCCCCAGGCCCCTCTGCCCCCAGGCCCCTCTGCCCCCCTCCTCCCTCTTCTGCCCTCGGTCCCCCTCCCTCTGCCCCGCGCCAGGCAAAAAAAAAGAAAACAAACTTACCAATCCGCGCGGCGCCGGGACACAGCAGCCTCCTCTCCCGCAGCTGTCACTGAATGACGTCGGTGACAGCTGCTGCGAGAGAGAGGAGGCTGCTGGGTCCCGGCGCCGCGCGGATTGGTAAGTTTCTGTTTTTCTTTTTTGCCTGGCCCACAGCACCCCAGTGACAGCGCCGCGGCACCCCAGGGAGCCGCAGCGCACACTTTGGGAACCGCCGATTTAAGTACTTAAAATTATAATGTCTAGTGCAAGAGATGCCATATGATAATGAATTAAGAATCATTGAATGAATGAGCTTTGTAGTTGTTTTATTGTCGTTTTACCTCTTACAATTTCCACAAATTCAGATTGAAGCAATTGAGCTGCCCATGGACAACAAGACTAACAAAAGACGAGGTTTCTGCTTCATCACATTTAAGGAAGAAGAACCAGTGAAACAAATAATGGAAAAGAAATACCATAATGTTGGCTTGAGTAAAGTATGTCATTCTTTTTAAGATGTTAAATTTACATCTAACCCTATAAAATATCTTAATTTGGTTTTAATTAGACAAATTGTTGACTTTTAATAATGCAAA